>NW_027511113.1:0-300000 GCF_048772815.1 Callospermophilus lateralis
ATCCTGTGTAGTAGAGAGCTTCCCAGCATTCATCCTTCCCAATTTATGAATGGACTGTGGCTTGCCATATGGATGGGAAACACCTACTAACTTCCTAAGTTCCTGTTTTCTTTCTGAATTCTGGCCACTCTCCAGAATAGGCTCATGGTTTTGTGTCCAAGACATGTACCACCTCCAAGCTCTGTGACATGGCCATGTTCTTAATAGCTGAAGGGAATGGGAACATCTCAGAAAACTCAGATATCAGTGTTACCAGTAAAGTCTCAGTGGAGAAACCCTACTTTGGTCCATTTGCTTAATTATGGTTCTGTTGCCTTGAATGTCAGGAAGGTCTTTGCCTAAAGGCCACCCCTTTTTGAAGAATGAAGAAACAGTTTTCAAATGGAAATGAATGGGCATCACCTGTGGCTCTTTACTTTATTGCTTTGGAAAGGGATGTGTCTTAATCAGACATTAGGCCCTGTTAGAGGCTGTGGCTAAGATTCTCAGCTCCTGATAGATCTAAAGAAGATCCCATGTGTGCATCCAAAACCAAAATGGCAAAAAGATCATTCATTGTGGATGAAGTCTCTTGCCTTCCTCTGTTAGGTTCCTGACGCCCATCAATTGAGAATAGGGATCATTTGGGTCAAATGAGTTCTTCAAAGTCCTGCAGAAGTACCTGGGTTCTCTCATGATACCAAATCACATAAAGAATCTATACCTGAGAGTCAGTAGGCCTCAAATCAGAGAAGCAGAGCAGTATTAATGGCAGGCTTATATGATCACTCCTTGTTCACAGGAAGGGTGTCCAGGTCACCCTGACTTTAGACAAATGAAAGGCAAGGGTGCATATTTTTGACACTGTCTTGGGCTGTGCCCCTCATGGAAACCTCCAGCCAGAGTTTATGATGAGTGTCTATATGGATGAAGATGAGGGCCATGTGAGAATGTTTTGGTTTTAATTGTGGTCATTTGTGTTGTGGTTGGAAGAGATGACTGGGTCCACATGGGCTTGAACTATGGTGTGAATCCCCTCAGAGACTGAGTTCTGGAACTGACCTTATAAAAGTATTGCAATGAATTGTGGTGGGTAGGAGGCCACACACGAGAGTCGCCCTTGAAACCTGAGATCTACCACCAGGATAGCTTTCCACAGAGCACTGAGAATCTCAACAAGGATATCACTTGATTTTTATTCTGAAAAACTTGGCAGCCATAATTAAGAGTCAAAACACACATGGAACTCACATGTAGACCTCAATGGGCCTGGCTTCATGTGACTTTTTGGGCTCTCTTTGGGACGCCTTGTCAGTGAGAGATCCTCAGAGATTTCATTGAAATAAAATTCCTCAACATTTAATGGTTCCTGGATTAATGGAAACCCCAAAGTGCCTCCAACTTCATTCTTGAAAAATGGATAGGTAAATACCATGAAATTTTTGAAATTCCCAATGACCCGGTGGCACTGGAGAACCATTGGATGTCATATTG
The DNA here is from genome assembly GCF_048772815.1 of Callospermophilus lateralis. Taxonomy (NCBI): domain Eukaryota; kingdom Metazoa; phylum Chordata; class Mammalia; order Rodentia; family Sciuridae; genus Callospermophilus; species Callospermophilus lateralis. Next base: position 1,474 of record NW_027511113.1, read on the forward strand.
CTGATCATGAGTGTACCAGAACAGTGCCTTGATTGACTGGGTTTCATGAAAATGGTGTAGAACAGAGATGCCAGTAAGTTGGAGCCTGCTGAGTAGTTGGCCTAGAGTAGTGGTGTGCAGATGTGTGATAATACATCTGTGGTGTGGCCATGTGGATCTGTCATTGGCTTCCAAATGGCTTGTGACTGACTTGGTGCAGCCAGCAGACCGTTATATGAAAAGGCATCTTGTTATATGGTGAGGTTTCAGGGCAATATTCAGAATCAGGTTGCTATGGTAAAGGGAGCAAACAATGTGGGATAGAAATCTAGTGGGTGCATTCTCCTGCAGACCCTGACCCACTACACCTTACAGGACTCCCTCCAGCACTGTGCCCCAGTTGAACTCCTTGTATGTCGTGAAGCAAATAGAAAAAACCCAGTGCAGCAGCAAGAAACACCACGAAAATTGGAGGATTACCAAATGGCTTCACAGTCCACACGGGGAGACACTTAGGCTCCAGTGGCCACAGTATAGCTACAGAGAGAGATTTCAGCACTGCTGCCTCATGTTCATTGGAAAATAAGAAACCATGTCCTCTAGGTCACATAGATGCAGACACAGGTTTGATGGTCTCACTACAAATGAAGCTAAAGCTTCTGACAACAACATATATTTCAAGTGCCCAAACTCAGAGGCAGTTTCTCAAGAACTATTTAGGCCTGCAGATCTCCATGTTTGTGGAGTGTTTACACTGTCCCTTACTTTTGGAAACTCCTCTACCACCTCCAAGGTTGTGAACTCCTGAGCATTTTCCAATCCAGATATGTATTCACAGATTTTCTAACTCTTCTCCTCTAATTGTGTCTTACTAGGGGCGAAGGTAATGTAAAGGCATTGTTCTGAATGAGAGTGGGAATATTTTTTGTAGAACATATTTACATTCACATTGGAATCATTTTCCTATTTTCCATTTGAAATGCTGAATCCCTGACACTAACCCATACCCTACTAGACTCTGACTACTAATACTAATATAATGGAGAAAAATAACCTAAACAAAATAGATATAAAAGCCGTTCAGAGGAGGCATGGTGTATAGTTGGACTTGCCTTTCGCATAAAAAATGGTAGGTGTTATAAATCAAGTCATTTTTTAATTGATATAGTTATTCATGTGTTTTTAAAGTTAACAAATATGTGAATTCCTCTCTCCCATGCTATGTAGCCTATTTAGCAGATCTATTTTTATATGCACATGTAGAATCCTACCTGGTATCACACGTACATTCTTGTGAGGTGTCTGATTTGGTAGATACAAATTGTGAGAAGTGATCACTCCTCCTAAACCCTGTGGGATCTGAATATTCATCCTATTTGTGAGCTTCTAGTTGAACAATATTCTCCATAAGTCCATGTTCAATAAAATTAATATTTTTTGATCTGTGGATGATGTATATTTTGTGGTGAATTTCGATTGGTATATATATTTCTACTTTTAAATGTCTCTCTGTGTGTGTGTTTGTATATACACACTCTACATTTTTTAAAATATAAAATATATGTGTCATATTATACCCTCCCTAATTTCATTCATATTCATGTATGTGGATTTATAGTCAACATTTCACTAGATTTTTCTCAGAAATATTCATCTACCTGAAATACATATTTGTTTCCTAGTACTGAAAACTAACTTCAGTGAATGGTGCATAGAAATCCTAATATTTCTACAATAATTGACCCAGTTTCTCATCAATGAAAGTACATTCCTATGGGACATGATGGGTATTTTGATGTTCACTCTTATTCACCACTGGTATGTAACTATTTCTTCAGTTTATGCACATTATAGGATATATATTTCATCCAAAAGTTAGCAAAATTGTAGGCATTTGTTTCACTTTCTATCATTTTCTGCTTCAGTAAACATGTATTCCTCTATGTTTCTTGACTGGTCTTTTCATGAGACTTCTTTCCAAACACATTATTTTCGATTTCCATAATCACTTTTGAAGTAAAACTCACACACCCTTCATGATAAACCATAGCCGTAATATTACCATTAGATGTATTACTGGTTGGAATGAATGATTGTATATCAATATAAGATTTCTTATATATTTTCAGATATTAAATCAATCCATTATTTAAAGTCTAACCAGTTATATTATTTATTCACATTGTGGTCTATTCATGCATTATCTTTATATTCATAGACACAGTGTACACATCTTTGTAAACCCAATACTAATTTAAACGTCTTCAAATTAATGCTACCAGAAATGGTGGAAGAAATATTCATGTCACCTGATCTACATATACAGTTTATCAGAATAATATTCTGGACACAAAAATAAAAGTTCATCCTTATGTTTGTACCAAAGCCAAAAGGTAAAGTGAATATGGTTTACTAAAAGCATCCATGTCCAGGTTGCCTAATGCTCTCAAAATCAATCCTATTTGTGACAATATATTTGTTTCTTCCAAAGATTATATATTCAAAGTCAACCCTGTTGAAAATATCTAATCCTATCACTCACTTTATACTTTTCCTGATTTCATAATGTCTCTATTGATATCTGCTTTCCTACATAATTTCCCCAGTTCATCAATGTGACTGACTCTTCACATGTGCTGACATTTACATTCACATTCTAATCAAAACCCTATTGCTAAGAAACTTTTTTCCAAATCCTATACTCACTCTTCTTCCTAAACCTACTGACTATCTTCCTGATCATACCGATTATCTCTTTTTGACTCGATGTTCTCTTCTACATTGAATAATCCAAGGTACATGCTCTTATGCCATTGTATATTAATCTATCTGAGACATCTGTGCAGAACATAATTCAATGCTAAGTATCACAATCAAGGGCCCAATCCCATTCTGGGCTCCAAATCTTACTTAGATTTCTGTTTTCATACATATATTTCACCTATATATACTTATAAATGTTGCAAGTTCCAATATCATTATTTATCCAGCAGAATGATTCCTACACAAATCGAACATGATATTAACCCTATCCATACATTGTTCCCTCAATCTAACTTTACAGAAGAGCAGGGACAGAGTTGGTTTTACAATACAGGAATGTAGGCGACCTTCAACCCGCTGAGAACCTCAAAGGTCCATTGAGAAATGATCCCTGGAGAAGATGTAGGCAGCTATGAAGGACCTGAGAGAGCAAAAGTCATCTTCCCTGGCAAACAACCTGGTCAGGATGAAGGGTTGTTTCTGAATCAGCCTCTCTCTTCTTAATGTATAGAAGATGAACCAAACCAGGCTGGTGTGGAGAGCTGTTCCCGGGTGCCTATGGTTGATATACCATTCTGACTTGTGATCGTGTCACAGGAATTAGGGGCCGCCTCCATCTCATGGTTGCCTTGGAAACAACTGTTAGGACAAAGAGTGCTGGGAGCCATTAGCCAAGTAGGTATGACAATTTCCTTGCCAGCATACCCCATGTTGCTTAGTGGAAGGACTCCTGGAAATAGGACATTTTGCAGTGACATTGCATCTAAGGTGACCTTGCTCAAGGACCAGGACGGATCCGGGTTTAGGTTGTTCCCGGTTTAGGATAATCTGGGTTTAAGGCCTACTGGTTTATTACTATCCGGGTTTAGGCTGGTTCCAGGTTTAAGGTTATTCCTGCTGGGAATATGCCATATCCTGCTGCCTGAGTTCCCCTTGAGTTCTCACAGGATTCAGACAGTATTTTTGGGAGACAGAAGCCCAGTGGGGGTGGATTTGGGCAGAGAACGTGGATTTCCCCAGAACGTGGTTTTAGACGGCTGGTGTGAGTTCAAAAATAAAGAGTTGCTGTTTGAATCCACAAGCTGTGTGGTGGCTCGTGATTTTGTGCCCAGCCAGACTGTGGCATTTGGTGGCCCATATGGGAAATGTCTGAAACTTGGAGGTAAGTGAAATTGCTCTCCCCTGAGGGAAGGCGAGAGAATGGGTGATCAATTCAAAAAACAATGTGTTCCTGTTTTGATTTATTTTGTTTTTGTTTCAAGCTGCCTATTCCTAGAAATTTCTCAGGCAAACTGGGAAAAATGGTTGGCTAAAGGTTTGAAGTTTGTCAGCCCTGAGGAAGAGAAAACGATTTTTTATTCCGTTTTTGTTTCATTCAGTTTTGGTTTTGTTTTATTTTATCTTATTTGGTTGCGTTATCTTTATAGTAGATTAGAAATTAGTAAAAAACAAACCAAAAAGATGTTAAGTAAATTGTTAGATGTTCAGACCATGGAGAAAGATATTTTAGATCAAGCAAAAGAGAAGGTCTCTCGAGCTAGTCAGATAGTGGAAGAAAATTTAAAGGAAAAGGGGTTGTTACGAAAAAGGCCACAACAGGAGGCTGTTACTAACTCCGTTTTATCACCAGAGGGCATAATTCAACCAACAGCCCCACCGATGGAGACAGCTGAGTGGCCCTCAAACCCCGTAGTTGATAAATGGGATCCTGAGACAGGACCTCAAAGATTAGCATGCCCTCTACTTGAACAGGTAGGAGGGCAGTGAATTTATGGTGCTTTAGGTTCTAAAACAGTGAAGCAGTTAAAGGAGGCTGTAACAACCTATGGTCCCCAAGCTCCCTTCACGGTAAGCATGGTCGAGTCCATTACTAACTTGGACATGACACCAGCAGATTGGGCTAGCATGTGTAAATCTGTACTAAATGGAGGATAATATTTGTTATGGAAAGTTGCCAATGAGGAATTTTGTGCAGAGACAGCAAGGCAAAATGCAGCAGCCGGTTACCCTCAAAGAAATCTAGATATGTTGTTAGGAAAAGGACCTTATGAGGGTCAACAGCAATAAATTGAATATGATCTTGCTATATATGCACAAATAGCTACAGACGCAGTTAGGGCACGGAAGACTTTAGAAGGACAAGGAGATTTACAAGGTCAGCTATCTAAGGTAATACAGAGACCTAATGAACCTTACGCTGACTTTGTAGATAGGCTAATTCAAACGGCTCCCAAAATTTTTGGGGATACAAAACAAGCAATGCCATTAATAAAACAACTGGCTTATGACCAAGCAAATTGTTTCTACAGAGAGGTTATTTGACCATGGAGACATGAAGATTTAAACACATATATTAAATTATGTAGAGATATTAATGAACAAGGGCAAGTCTTGGCAGCTACAGTACAACAGGCTTTAGATTCCAGGCCTAAAACATGCTACAATTGTGAACAAACAGGACATTTTAAAAGGAATTGCCCCATAGCAGGAGGGTTTAACAAAAGTAGGTACCAAAGAAATAGAATACCTGGTATTTTCCCACGATGCCGTAGAAGGAGACATTGGGCTAATGAATGCCATTCTCAAACCACCATTGAGGGTACTCCCTTATCAAAAAACGGATATTGTGGAGAAAGGCATCAGGCTCCATTGCCAAAAACGGACAGGGGGGCCCAATGCTCTGGGGCCCACAACCACAAATCTACGGGGCAGTGGAGGAACCCAGCAACACCATCAGGGTAGTGCCCAGGACACATTGTCTATTAAATCCCTCATCAGACAAACCTGAGGGAGCGCAGGGTTGGACATCTGTTCCTCCGCCAGATCAGTACTAACTCCAGAGATGGGAGTTCAAATCATTCCCACAGAAGTAAAAGGACCTCCTCCCCAAGTAATTGTAGGCTAATTATTGGGACGTAGATCATCTACATTAAAAAGGCTTTTGATAAGTCCTGGGGTAATTGATTCCGATTATGTAGGTGAAATAAATATTATAGCTAGTTTTCTAAGAGGTATATCAGTAATTTCACCTGGAGATAGAATAGCACATTTCTTAATAATACCCAACCTACATAATAAATTTCCTAGTCGTAGTGTAGAAAGAGGTTCCAGGAGATTAGGCTCCACAGGTGTAGATTGGGCTATGTTGTCTTTAAATTTAGATGTTTGTCCAATGCTAAAACTAAATATTCAAGGACATGAGTTTAATGGGCTACTGGACACAGGTGCTGACCTTAGCATCATATCTCGTAAAGAATGGCCAAATATTGGCCATTACAACAAGCCACTCAAACGCTTCGAGGCCTAGGTGTGGCGTCTAATCCCCATAGAAGTTCTATGATACTAGATTGAAAGGATCCTGAAAGATGTGAAGGAACTATACAGCCATATGTATTAGATCATCTTCCTATAAATTTATGGGGACAAGATGACCTAGATCAATTAGGTTTGTCATTAACAAATAACATCAATCCTAATTCACCCACTACTAGGGCTAGACAAGGCTTTAGGAAAGAAAAAATATTAGGAAAACAAGGGCAATGTATAGCAACACCAATACAAATAGATCAAGGAACAGACAGACATGGGTTGCATTTTCAGAAAGGGCCACTGAGACAATCAAATTAGTTGGAAATCAGAAAGACCAGTGTGGGTTCCTCTGTGGCCCCTCACTAAAAAAAAAGATACAAGTACCCCATGATCTGGTCAAACAACAGTTAGCGGAAGGACATATACAACCCTCCATAACTCCCCATAATACTCACATTTTTGTCATCAAAAAGAAATCTGGTAAATGGAGATTATTGCAAGATTTAAGAGCCATTAATAATGAAATGGTTATTATGGGACCCGCTCAATCAGGGATTCCTCAATTGCCTCCTTTGCCAAAAACCTGGCATGTTTTAGCTATAGATATTACAGATTGTTTTCTTTTCAATTCCAATTCATCCCGAGGATAGTGCACGTTTTGCATTTACTATCCCTGCATTAAATCATGAAGGTCCTGATCAGAGATATGAATGGAAAGTACTCCCTCAAGGGATGGGTAACAGTCAAACTATGTGTCAAATATATGTTAACAAAGCAATCCAGCCACCATATTTCACTATATGGATGATGTATTATTGGCACATAAAGATAAAAACATATTGCTGAAATGTTATGCCACACTTACAAACTTATTAAAAAATTATAATCTAGAGATAGCAATAGATAAAGTAGAATTAAATTTTCCAATTAATTATTTAGGAGTTCTATTATCCTCAACCATGGTCCATCCACCAAAAATTTAAATACGAGTAGATCAACTCAAATCACTTAATGACTTTCAAAAGTTATTGGGAGACATGAATTGGATAAAGCCTTATCTAGGTATACCAACAGGAGAGTTGGGACGTTTATTTGATATTCTAAAGGTCCATCAGATCCAAATTCACCCAGCGTGTTAACTCCTAAAGCAAGAAAGGCATTAAAAATTATTGAAACATATATGGAAAATATGCATTTGGATAGAATTGATATAAGTTTGCTTTGTTATTTATTGTATAACCAACAAAAAATATTCCTACAGAAGTGTTTTGGCAAGAAGTTCCATTATTTTGGATACATTTATCTTATTCTCCTAACACTCTTCTTACTAGGTATCCTGTGGCTGTAGGACAATTAACACTCAAAGAATAAAAGAAGCGAAGGGAGTGTTTGGAATTTCTCCCAATAAAATTATTACTCAATATACTATGGATCAAACTGATGAGTTAGCTAATGAGTTAAATACTTGGGCAATAATCATGTGTAAATCTAATGTTACATTTGATAATAATTTACCACCTAATCCTTTGTTGTCTTTTTGGTCTAAGCATCCTATAGTTTTTCCTAAAATTACAAGAAAATTATACTCACTGATGGGTCTAATAATGGTACAGCAGCAGTAGTTACCCCAGATCAAACTTTTACGTTTTTAGTACCCAAACAATCAGCTCAAAAGGTAGAGCTTGATGCAGATTTACAAGCTTTTGTGATGTTTAAAGATTCTGTATTTAATTTTGTTTCTGATAGTCAGTATGTAGTTAATGCTATAGTATCTCTTAAACATGCTGGTAGGATTTCCCCTTCTTCTACTGTTTTCTCTTTGTTTTCCACTATACCAAGTCTAATCTGGGACAGAAAAGATCCATTCTTTATAGGACATATTAGGGCACATACAGGATTGCTGGAGACCTTAGTTTAGACAATGATTTAGCAGATAAAACTACACATGACATACATATTTTCTCTACATTTGAAGAAGCTACAAATTTTCAAAAAAGGTTTTATGTTAATGCTAATACTTTACAAAAGCGTTTTAAAATAACTAAGGAACAAGCCAGACATATAATAAAACAATGTCAAAATTGTGTGACATTGTTACCACAAGTTAATCTTGGAGTCAATCCTAGAGAACTGATACCTAACCATATTTGGCAGATGGAATGTCACAAACTTGCCAAATATGAATAATTAAAATATTTACACCTTACAGTTGATACTTCTTCTGGATTTTTGATGGGCTCCCTTCATGCTGGAAAAAAAAATAAAGATGCTATAGCTCATTGCTTACAAAATTTTGCCACTGTGGCCGTTTCTAAACAGTTAAAAATAGATAATGGTCCTGGCTATACCTCTACCTCTTTTAAACAATTTTGCTCATCATTTGGCATTACTCATATAACAGGAATCCCATACAATCCACAGGGACAAGACATAGTTGAAAGAGCTCATCAAACTATTAAAACGTACTTATTAAAACAAAAAAGAGGGAATTGGAAGGGGGTATATATCCCCCAAAGATAAACTTAAAAAAACACTTTTTACTCTAAAATTTTTGGATTTGGATTCATCAGGACTTAGTGCTGTGGAAAGGCATATGTATCCAAAAAATGTACATAAGCCTAAAGTACTTTGGAAAGATATTCTAACAGGACAATGGAAAGGTCCTGAGACAGTGATTGTCTGGAGTCGGTGGTCTGTTTGTGTTTTTCCACAGGGAGAACAGCAGCGGATTTGTATTCCACAGAGATTAACTAAAACAATTTCTACAGATCAAAAAGAAAATGATTTGACTCAAATCCATAACAGCTGATATCCAGAACTCCAGCTTGGCCATTCTTACATCGGCAACAGTGATTAACCAGGATGCTTTGTTCAATAGCTATTTTATTATTGCATTTTTCCACATCGTAAGGTTCTATTTTTTATTTTTTGCGCTCATACAAGCCTAGGTTAATGTTTTTCTGATCAGTTTTATTTTTTGACTGTGGAGTTTTTAAACATTGCAATGGAGATTTCACCTAGGTAAAGCTACAAGGCCTTTACTATTTTCTTATGTGTTGTATGTTTGTTTGCACGCTTGTGTTTTGTGTTGTATGTCTGTATGTGCGTATGTCCATATTTCTTACATGAGAAGCGCTCATGAAAAAATGTATCCGAATTATTATTTTTTTTATTCACGTGATTTAAATGGTTAAATTAAATTAGGTAAACAGCTGTTAATGATTGTTTTTAAAGGTGGTTAACAGATCTGTTTGTTTACTAATTTAAATTAGGTAAAAAGCTGTTAAGGATTGTTTTTAAAGTAGGTTAACAGATCTGTTTGTTTTCTTTCACCTTTCCTTTTCATTATATTTAATAATTCTGTTCAGGATAATGTCTCTTTAGCGTCTTTGCCAGAATTCCCATCTCCATCCTAGTGCTGGTGAAGACTAAGATAAAACCAAACTACAGCTTCTATGATAGCTATCACAGTAAACTGTATAAACTGATACATCAATGAATATAACTCAACAAGTAATGCTCAATCAAGGATTCGATTTACTTTGGGAGGAAATGGACATATTGATAGATTCCTCCACTTTGAACTGGTTGCAGAACTTGCCTGGACAATGTAACTATCGTTTGGTGCAACGGATTGTGGTAATGCTGGCATATCTTTGCTGATGGTGTCACCAGCGATGCAATTATAAGTTCCTTGCCAGCGCACCCCATGTTAATTGTGGTAGTGCTGGCATATCTTTGCTGATGGTGTCACCAGTGATGCAATTTTTCTCAAGGAGCTGTCAATTGGCTTAGTGTCATGACATTTCTGTATCCGCCTTCCTTCTGATAGTGATGGTCTAAAATTTGGGGGCCAATGGCTATGTGCTAGACTGGTAGTCAGTGACGGGTATGATCCAATTGCAGTGGTATCAACCTAAGACAGGAGGTTGATGCCTAAAGGTCAGTTTTCCGATGACGGGTAAGGACCATATGTTGAATTGGACAACCTACCATGCACGGTCCTTAAGCCACATTAACCTCACTCCCCCACTGGCACCAAGGCCAAACTTGGGGGCCAACAGAGGTAAGACCAAGAACCTCACCCGCCCACAGGTGCATTGACCTATCCACAAGTATGGCTGTATGCTGGACTGGTAGTCAGTGACGGGTTTGACCCAATTGCAGTGGTATCAACCTAAGACAGGACGCTGACGCGTAAAGGTCAGTTTTCCGATGAAGGGTAAGAACCATATGTTGAATTGGACAACCTACCAGGCACGGTCCTTAAGCCACATTGCTTATTGTTTAATTAATCAGAAGGGGGGAGATGCTGAGAGCCATTAGTCAAGTAGGTATGACAATTTCCTTGCCAGGGTACCCCATGTTGCTTAGTGGAAGGACTCCTGGAAATAGGACATTTTGTAGTGACATTGCATCTAAGATGACCTTGCACAAGGACCAGGGCGGATCAGGGTTTAGGGAGTTCCCGGTTTAGGATAATCCGCGTTTAGTACTTTTCGGTTTAGGACTATCCGGGTTTAGGTTGGTTCCAGGTTTAAGGATATTCATGCTGGGAAAAAGGCGTATCCTGCTGCCTGAGTTCCCCTTGAGTTCTCATGGGATTCAGACAGTATTTTTTGGGAGACAGAAGACCAGTGGGGGTAGATTTGGGCAGAGAACGTGGATTTCCACAGAACGTGATTGTAAACGACTGGTGTGAGTTCTGGAATAAAGAGTTGCTGTTTGAATCAACAAGCTGTGTAGTGGCTCGTGATTTTGTGCCCAACCAGACTGCGGCAAAGGAGGTTTCCAAGGCAGTGATCTGATTCAGTTCCTGAAGGAAGTGACCTCACCTCACTTCTTTGATGATGGAACTCTCGGAACATGGGATCCAGGAAGACAGGCACCCAGAGCCAGTCCAGTCCCATTCCCAGTGGTCTCACTTGTTTGGATTTACCAAGGACAGAGTCAGTCATTCTTGGTACCTACTGATATGAGAATGGCCAAAAGCCATTAAAGCTCTAAAGAGGGGCTTTTCCTGAGAAAGCAGGTAGTGGCTCACTGCTGGCTCTTGACAACTTCAAAGAGTTGGCCAAGGAGAAAAGATCTGAGACAGGAAAGTCCATTTTGTTGGAACATAGTATGGCCCACCAGTCAGAGAACACTCCGGATAGTCACAGACCTACTTGGGGGAAGGAGGTGTCTTTGTGGCTGTTGGTGTGGGTTTGTGGTTTTGTCTCATGTTCTGAGAAGAGGTAGAAATGGTGGTTTGTTTGGTTTTCAGGGAACTGTTTCTAGTAAGTCGTTTGACAAGGAGAGTGTTCTATGTCTGTGTATCCCACTGTGTCCCTGGTTGTAGACATTAGAAAAGAATATGCATCAATGGATGAGTCCTGTCTAGTAGACAGCTTCCCAGGATTCATACTGCCCAATTTATGAATGGACTGAGGCTTCACTTATCGATGGGCAACACCTGCTATCTTCTTAAGTTCCTGTTTTCTTCCGAGATTTTGGGCACTCTCCAGAATAGGCTCATGGTTTTGTGTCCAAGATATTCATCACCTCCAAGCTGTGTGACATGGCCATGTCCTGGATAGCTGAAGGGAATGGCGAGCATCTCAGAAAACTCTGATATGAGTGTGACCAGGAAAGTATCAATGGAGAAACCCTGCTTTGGGCCTTTTGCTTACCTATTGTTCTGTTGCCCTGAATGTCAGGAAGGTCTTTGCCTCAGGCCACCCCTTTGTGAAACCTGAAAAAAACAGTTTTCAAATGGACATGAATGGGCATCACCTGTGGCTCTTTGCTTAATTGCTTTAGTAAGGGATGTGTCTGAATCAGTCTCTAGGCCCTCTGTAAGAATGTGGCTTAGATTCTCAGCACCTGAGGGATGAAAAGAAAGATCTCCTGTGTATCCAAAATCAAAATGGTCAAAAAAGCAGTAATTGTGGTTGAAGTCTCTCACCTTCCTCTAAGGATTCTGACACCCATCAAGTGAGAATCAGGATATTTAGGGTCAAATGAGTTCTTCAAATTCCTGCAGAGGCTAGCCCAGAGGTGCTTGAATTTTCTAATGTCACCAATTCACATAAAGAATCTAAACCCCAGAGTCCCTAGGCCTCAAATTGGAGAATCAGTGCAGTATTAACAGCAGGCCTATGTGATCACTCAAGGTTCACAGGAAGGGTGTCCAGGCCACCCTGACTTTAGGCAAATGAGGGGCAAGGGAGCTTATTTTGGATACTGTCTTGGGCTGCGCACCTCATGGAAATCATCACCCAGTGCTTATGATGTGTGTATATATGGAAGAAGATGAGGGCCATGTGGAGGTGTTTTGGCTTTAATTGTGGTCATTTGTGTGGCATTGGAAGAGATGCCTGGGTCCACCTTGGATTGAACTCAGGTGTGATTCCCCTTAGAGACTGAGTTCTGGAACTGACCTCACAGAAGTATTGCCATGAATTGTGTTGGGATTTTAGGAGGCCACGCATGAGAGTCGCCCTTGGAAACTGAGATCTAAGCCCAGGCTGACTTTCCACAGAGCACTGGGAATCTCAGCCAGGATATCACAGAATTTTAATCTGAGCGACATGGCAGCCATTGTTAGAGAAAAAACACACATGGATCTCACATTGTAGACCTCAAAGGACCTGGCTTCATGTGCCCTTTTGGCCCCTTTTGGGAAGAATTCCCTGCGAGAGTTCTCCAGAGCTTTCATTGAAATGATCTTTCTCAAATTTTATGGTTCCTGGATGAATGTGAAACCCACAGTGCCTCCAACTTCATTCTTGAAAAATGGCTAGATAAAAACCATGAAATTTTTGAAATTCCCATGACCAGGTTGCACTGGAGAAACTTTGGATGTCCTGTTGCTGATCATGAGTGTACCAGACACTGCCTTGTTTCAGTGAGTTTCTTGAAAATGGTGTAGAACAGAGATTCCAGTAAGTTGGAGCATGCAGAGTAGTGGGCCTATAGCAGTGGTGTGCAGTTGTGTGATAAAACATCTGTGGTGGGGTCATGTGGATCTTACATTGGCTTCAAAATGCTTGGGATTTACATGGTGCAGCCAGCAGACCTTTGTATGTAAAGCCATCTTGTTATATGGAGAGTTTTCAGGGCAATGTTCAGAATCAAGTTTCTATGGTCAAGGAGGCAAGCAATGTGGGATAGAAGCCTGGTTGGTGCATTCTCCTGCAGACCCTGACCCACCACAGGTTACAGGAGTCCCTCCAGCACTGTGTCCCAGTTGAACTCCTTGTATGTCGGGAAGCAAATAGAAAACCCCTAGTGCAGCAGCAAGAAACACCACAAAAAGTGGAGGATGACCAAATGACTTCACAGTCCACAAAGGGAGACACTTAGCCCCCAGTGGCCATAGTTTACCTACAAAGAGAGAATTCACCACTGCTGTGTCATGTTCATTGGAAAATAAGAAACCATGTCCACCAGGTCAAATAGATGCAGACCCAGATTTGATTGTCTCACTTAAAAGGAAGCTAAAGCTCCTGACAACAACATATATTTCAAGTGCCCAAACTCAGAGGCAGTTACTCAAGAAGTCTTTTGGCCAGCAGAGCTCGATGTTTGTGGAGTGTTTACCCTGTCCCTTACTTTTGGAAACTCATCTACTACCTCCAAGCTTGTGAATTCCTGAACATTTTCCATTCCTGATATGTATTCACAGATTTCTAACTCTTCTCCTCTAATTGAGTCTTACTTGGGGTGAAGGTAATGTTAAGGCATTCTTCTGAATGAGAGTGAGAAGATTTTTGTGTAGCACATATTTGGATACAAATTGGATTCATTTTTCTATTTTCCTTTCGAAATACTGAATTCCTGACGTGAACACATAACCTACTAGCCTCTGACTACTAATCCTAATATGATGGAGAAAAATAACCAAAACAGAATAGAAACATAAGAAGTTCAGAGGAGGCATGCTGTATAGTTGGACTTGACTTTTGCATTATAAACAGTAGGTGTTATAATTCTGGTCAATTTTTAATTGAAAAAGATCTCCATGTTTTTTTTCCTTTATTTCTTATTGTTGGTTCTTCAAAAAATTACATAGTTCTTGACATATCATATTTCACACTTTGATTCATTGGGTTATGAAGTTCCATTTTTCCCCGTATACAGTTTGCAGCATCCCATCGGTTACACATCCACTGTTTTACATATTGCTATACTAGTGTCTGTTGTATTCTGCTGCCTTTCCTATCCTCTACAATCTCCCATTGCCTCCCCTCCAATCTTCACTCTCTACCCCATCTACTGGAATTCCTTTCTTCCCCTTGTTTTTTTTTCTCTTTCCCCTCACTTCCTCTTGTATTTAATTTTTTATAACCATGAGGGTCTCCTTCGATTTCCATGCAATTTCACTTGTCTTTCTTTTTCCCTCACACCCCTCACCCCTGTATAATGTTAATCTTCTTCTCATGCTCCTCTTCCCAACTCTGTTCTTACTTACTCTCCTTATATCAAAGAAAACATTTGGCATTTGTTTTTTAGGTTTGGCTATCTTCACTTAGCATAATCTATTATAATGCCATCCATTTCTCTGCAAATTGTATGATTTTGTCATTTTCTAATGCAGAGTAATACTCCATTGTGTATAAATGCCACCTTTTTTTTATCCATTCACCTTTTGAAGGGCATCGAGTTTGGTTCTACAGTCTTGCTATTGTGAATTGTGCTGCAATAAACATCAATTTATCAGTGTCCCTGTAGCAATATCTTTTTAGGTCTTTAGGAAATAGACAAAGAAGGGGAATAGCTGGGTCAAATGGTGGTTCCATTCCCAGCTTTCCAAGGAATGTCCATACTGCTTTCCAAATTGGCTGCACCAATTTGCAGTCCCACCAGCAATGTACAGGTGTACACTTTTCCCCACATCCTTGCCAGCACTTGTTGTCATTTGACATCATAATGGCTGCCAATCTTACTGCAGTGAGATTGTATCTTAGGGTGGGTTTGTTTTGCATTTCTCTGACTAATAGATATTGTGAGAATTTTTTCATGTACTTATTGACTGATTGTATGTCCTCCTCTGAGAAGTGTCTGTTCAGGTCCTTGGCCCATTTGTTGATTGGGTTATTTGTTTTCATATTGTCTAATTTTTTTAGTTCTTTGTATACTCTGGATATTAGGGCTCTATCTGAAGTGAGAGGAGTAAAGACTTGTTCCGAGGTTGTAGGCTCCCTATTTATCTCTCTATTGTTTCTTTTGCTGAGAAAATCTTTTAAGTTCCATTTGTTGATTCTAGTTATTAACTCTTGTGCAATGGGTGTAATATTGATTAATTTGGACCCCGAAACCACAGTATGTAGATCTTAGCCAACTTTTTCTTCTATCAGATGCCGTGTCTCTGATTTGATATCAAGCTCCTTGATGCATTTTGATATAACTTTTGTGCATGGCGAGAGAAAGGGATTAAGTTTAATTTTGTTGCATATGGATTTCCAGTTTTCCTAGCACCATTTGTTGAAGATGCTATCCTTCCTCCATTGCATGCTTTTAGCCCCTTTATCAAATATAACATAGTTGTAGTTTTGTGGATTGGTTTCTGTGTCCTATATTTTGTACCATTTGTCCACCCGCCTGTTTTGGTACCAGTACCATGCTTTTATTTGTTACTATTGCTCTGTAGTATTGTTTCTAGTCTGGAATGGCTATACCGCCAGATTCACACTTCCTGCTTAGCATTGTTTTTGCTATTCTGGGTCTTTTATTTTTCCATATGAATTTCATGATTGCTTTCTATTTTTCTACATGAAATGCCATTGGGATTTTGATTGGCATTGCATTAAACCTCTAGAGAACTCTTGGTAATATCGCCATTTTGATGATGTTAGTTCTGCCTATCCATGAACAGGGTATATTTTTCCATATTCTAAGATCTTCAATTTCTCTCTTTAGGTTTCTGTAGTTTTCATTGTATCAGTCTTTCACCTCTTTTGTTAGGTTGATTCCCAAGTATTTTATTTTTTCGGAGGATATTGTGTATGGCTTGGTTGTCCTCATTTCCATTTCAGAGGATTTTTCGCTGATATATAGGAATGCCTTTGATTTATGCATGCTGATTTTATATCTTGCCACTTTGGTGAATTCATTTATTAGCTCTAATAGTTTCTTGTAGAACCTTTTGTGTCTGCTAGGTATAGAATCATGTCATCTGAAAATAGTGATAATTTAAGTTCTACTTTTCCTATTTTTATGCCTTTAATTTCTTTCATCTGTCTAATTGCTCTGGCCAGTGTTTCGAGAACTATGTTGAACAGAAGTGGTGAGAGAGGGCATCCCTGTCTTGTTCCAGATTTTAGAGGGAATGCCTTCAATTTTTTTCCATTCAGAATGATGCTAGCCTGAGTCTTAGCATTGATTGCTTTTACAATATTGAGGTATGTTCCTGTTATCATTAGTTTTTCTAGAGTTTTGAACATAAAGGGATGCTGTACTTTGTCGAATGTTTTTTCTGCATCTATCGGGATGATCATATGGTTCTTATTTTTAAGTCTATTGATGTGGGGAGTAACATTTATTGATTTCTGTATATTGAACCAGCTTTGCATCCCAGGGATGAATCCTACTTGATCATGGTGCACATTTTTTTTTGAGCTGTCTATGTTCTTTTCAAGTTGAAATACTTTGTTTTCATTGATTGATGTTTTATCTTCTAAGTGTTCTACTCTGCTGGTAGTATTCTCAATTGAGTTTTCAAGTTGGTTTATTGCTTTCTGCATTTCTAGAATTTCTGTTTTTTTTTTTTTTATTTTATAACCTCATCTCCCTGTATAGTTGATCTTCTGCTTCTTTTATTTGTTTATGTAATTCATTGTCGAAGTGATCTTTCATTGTCTGATTTCGCTCTCTAATGTCTTCTCTGAGCCTCCAGATTATCTGAAGCATGTATATCCTGAATTCTTTATCTGACATTCCATCTGCTGCAGATATTACCTCTTCTAACGTAGACTTTAACTGCATTGCTTGTGGTCCTTTCTTTCCATGTCTTTTCATGCTGTTCGCGTTTCTTTCTGCTTGGTGAAACTGTTGTGTTATTGAATTTTTCCCCTATATATTTATATTGCTCTTGTATAGTTGCAAAGTCTCCCTCGCAGGCACGGGCGGCGGCTCTGCCCCTCCTACATTTGGGGCAATGTGCCTACCACACCAGCAGGACGCTGGGCCTGTTGTGCTGGTCGAAAGCAGGTCCGCCTACCTTGAAGGCGTGAGCGGCAGCTCTGCCCCTCTGTGGGCGCTGGGTCTGTTCTGCCACTGGGTCGCAGATCAGCCTACCCTGCAGGCGGGGGCGGCAGTTCTGACCATCCGCGGGCCACTGAGCCTCATCTGTCTGTCGTTTGCAGGTCCGTCTACTTTGCAGGCCTGGATGGCGGCTCTGCCCCTCCCCCAACTGGGAAGATGTGTCTACCATGCTGGCGGGCCATAGGCCTGGTCTGTCGGTGGTCGCAGGTCCACCTACCATGCAGGCACGGGGGGGCGTCTCTGACCCTCCGCAGATTGCTGGGCCTGTTCTGCCTGTGGGTCACAGGTCCGCCTACCTTGCAGGCGGGCAGCGCCTCTGCCCCTCCCGAAACCAAGGCGATGGGTTTTCCAAGCTGGCGGGTCTCTGGACTTCTTCTGCCCATGGGTCGCAGGTCCACCTACGTTGCAGGAGCGATTGGCCTCCCCCTCTCATTGTGTTTTTAAAGTTAACAAATATGTGAATTCCTGTCTCCCTTTTTCTGTAGCCTATTCAACACATGTATTTTTATATGCACATATAGAATGCTACCTGGTATCACACCTACATTTTTGTGAGGTGGCTGCATCGGCAAATACAAATTATGAGAAGAGATCATTCCTCCTAAATGCTGTAGGAACTGAATATTCAACCTATGGGTCAGCTTCCTAGAAGAACAAAATTATACATAAATCCATGTTCTGTAAAATATATATTTTTGCATCTGTGGATTATATACATTTCATGATGAATTTCAAATGGCGCATGTATTGCTACATTTTAAAGTCTGTGTGTGTGTTTTGTGTATATATATATATAAATATAAATATACATATATATATAGTCTCCAGATTTTTCAAAATATGAAATATATGTGTCTTAAATACACTTCTAAAATTCATTCATGTTCATGTAACTGGATTTATATTCAAATTTTCACAAGATTATTCTCAGAAATATTCATCCACCTGAAAAACATATTTGTTTCCTAGTACTGAAAACTATCTTCAGTGATTCGTGCATTAAAATCCTAATATTTCTACAGTAACTGACCCAGTTTAACATCAATGCATGTAGATTCCTATGGGACATGATGTGTATTTTGACGGTCATTTTTATTCAACACTGGTACATTACTATTTCTTAAGTTTATGCACATCATAGGACATATATTTTATCCACAATTTCGCAAATTTATAGGCATTTGTATCACTTTCAATCACTTCCTGCTTCAGAACACATGTATTCCTCCAGGTTTCGTCTTTTCATGAGACTTCTTTCCAAACACATTATTTTCGATTTCCATAATCAATTTGAAGCAAAGCTCACACACTCTTCATGACAAACCATAATCCTCATATTGCCATTAGATGTATAATGGGTTGAAATGAATAATTGTATATTAATATAAGATTTCTTATATATTTTCACATTTCAATTCAATCCATTATTTCAAGTTGGAACCAGTTATATTATTTATTCACAGAATGGCGTATTCATGCATTTTCTTGGTATTCATAGACACATGGTACACCTTTTTGTACCCTCAATACAAAATTATACGTCTTCAAAATATTGCTCCCAGAAATGGTGGATGAAATACTCATGTCACTTGATCTACATACACATTTAATCACAGTAATATTCTGGACACCAAATGCGAAGCTCACACTTATGATTATACCAAAGCCTAAATAGAAAGTGAACATGGATTACTAAAAACATCCATGTCCAGGTTGCCTAACTCTATCAAATGTCAATCCTATTGGTGACTACATATTTGTTTCTTCCTAAGACATTCAGTCTCTAAACGAAACCCTATTGCTAAAGAACTTTTGGTCCAAATCCTATACTCAATCTTCGTCCGATACTTACCGACTATCTTCCTGATCCTTCTGACTATATCTGTTTGAGTGGATGTTCTCTTCTACATTCAATCATCCAAGGTACAAGTTCCTATGCCATTGTATATCAATTTATCTGAGACATCTGTGCAGAACATAATTCAAGCTAAGTATCCCAATCAAGGGCCCAATGACTTTCTGGGCTTCAAATCTTACCTAGATTTCTGTTTTCATACTTATATTTAACCTATATATTCTTGTAAGTATCTCAGGTTCCCAATACCATTATTCATCCCACAGAATGATTCCTAACCCAAATCAAACTTGTTATTAACCCTAACCATACACTGTTCTATCAATCTAACTTTACAGAAGAGCTGGATTAGAGTTGGTCTTACAATCCAGGAATGTAGGGAATTTTCCACCTACTGAGAACCTCAAAGGTCCATGCAGAAATTATCCCTGGAAAACATGTATACAGATATGAAGAACCTGAGAGAGTAAAAGTCATCTTCCATCTCAAACAACCTGGTCAGGATGAAGGGTTGTGTCTGAATCAGCCTCTCTCTTCTTAATGTAGAGAAGATGGACCAAACCAGGCAGGTGTGGAGAGCTGTTCCTGGGGGCCAATGGTTGATATACCATTCAAACTTGTGAAAATGTCACAGGAATTGGGGCAGCCTCCTTTTCATGGGACCCTTGGAAGCAACTGTTAGGACAAAGTGGTTGCCAAGCAGTGACCATATTCAGTTCCTGAAGGAAGTGACCTCACCTCACTTCCTTGGTAATGCAACTCTCTGAACTTGGCATCCAGGAATCCAGGTACCCAGAGCCAGTCCCAGTCCCAGTCCCAGTTGGCTCACTTGATTGGATTTACCAAGGACAGTGTCAGTTTTCCTTGGTACCTACTGATGTGAGGATGGCCAAATGCAAGGAAAGCTATGAAGACGGGTGTTTCCTGTGAAAGCAGGTAGTGGTTCACCACTGGCTCCTGACTATTTCAAAGAGTTGGCAAAGACACCAGATCTGAGAAAGTACAGGCCATTTCGGGGGAAAATACTATGGCCCACCAGTCAGAGGAAACTCCGGATAATCAAAGACCTACTTGGGGGAAGGAGGTGCTTTGTGGGTGTGGGTGTGAGTTTGTGGTATTGTCTCATGTTTTGAGAATAAGTAGGAAATGCGGTTTGTTTGATTTGGAGTGGACTGTTTTTAGTAAGTGGTTTGACAATGCGATGTTTCTACGTCTGTGTATCCCACTGTGTCTGTGGTTGTAGACATTAGAAAAGAGAATGCATCAATTGATGTGTCCTCTCTAGTAAATATCTTCATTCATACTGCCCAATTTATGAATGGACTTTGGCTTGCCTTATGGATGGGCAACACCTACTAACTTTCTAAGTTCCTTATTTCTTCCTGAATTCTGGCCACTCTCCAGAATATGCTCATGGATTTATGTACCATCTCCAAACTCTGTGACATGGCCATGTACTAGATAGCTGAAGGGAATGGCTAGAATCTCAGAAAACTCAGATATCAGTGTGACCAGGAAAGTCTCAGTGGAGAAACCCTGCTTTGGGGCATTTGCTTATCGATGGTTCTGTTGCCCTGAATGTCAGGAAGTTCTTTCCCTCAGGCCACACCTTTGTGAAGCCTGAAAAAAACAGTTTTGAAATGGAAATGAATGGGCATCACCTGTGGATCTTGGCTTAATTGCTTTGGAAAAGGATGTGTCTGTATCAGCATTCTGGCCCTGTGTGAGGCTGTGGCTTAGATTCTCAGAACGTGATGGATCCAAAGAAAGATCCCATGTGTCCATCCAAAACCAAATTGGCCAAAAAAGCAGTCATTGTGGATGAAGTTTCTTGCCTTCTTCAATAAGGTTCCTGACTTCCATCAAGTGAGAATAGAGATACTTTGGGTCTAATGAGTTCTTCAAAGCTGTGCAGACGCTAGCCCATAGGTGCTTGAGTTTTCCCATTACTCCAATTCACACAAAGAATCTATACCCAACAGCCAGTATGCCTCAAATTGGAGAAGCAAAGCAATATTAAGGGCAGGCATATTTGATCACTCCTGGTTAACAGGAAGGGTGTCCAGCCGACCCTGACTTTAGCCAAATGAGGGCAAAGGGAGCTTATTTTGGACACTCTCTTGGGCTGCACCCCTTATGGAAAACTCATGCCAGAGGTTCTGATGTGTTTCTATATGGAAGAAGATGAGTGCCACGTGGGGTTTTTTTGGTTTTAATTGTGGTCATTTGTTTGGTGGTTGGAAGAGTTGACTGGGTCCACATGGGCTTGAACTCTGGTGTGATTCCCCTTAGAGACTGAGTTCTGGAACTGACCTCATAGAAGTATTGCCATAAATTGTGTTGGAATTGTAGGAGGCCACGCATGAGATTCGCCCTTGAAACCTGAGATCTAGGCCCAGGATGGCTTTCCACAGAGCACTGAGAATCTCAGCAAGAATATCACTTGATTATGTGCTGAAACACTTGGTAGCCATAGTTGACAATCAAAACACACATGGACCAAACATTGTAGAAATCAATGGGCCTGATTTCATGTGATCTTTTGGCCACACTTTGGGAAGCCTTGCCTGTGAGAATTCTCCAGAACTTTCATTGAAATGAGCTTCCACACCATTTAATGGTTCCTGAATGAAGTGAAACCCACAGTGCCTCCAACTTCATCCTTGAAAAGTGGCTAGATAAAAACCATAAAATTTTTGAAATTTCCATGACCAGGTGGCAATGGAGAATCTTTTGATATCCTGTTGCTGATCATGAGTATACCAGACAGTGCCTTGATTGAGTGGGTTTTATACAAATGGTGTAGAACAGAGATGCCAGTAAGTTGAAGCCTGCTGAGTAGTGGGCCTTGAGCAGTGGTGTGAAGGTGTGTGATAAAAAATCTGTGGTTGGGCCATGCGGATCTGCTATTGTCTTCCAAATGCTTGTGAATGACATGGTGCAGCTAGCAGACCCTTATATGTAAATGTTTCTTATTATATGAAGACATTTTAGGGAAATGTTCAGAATCAGGTTGGTATAGTCAAGGGGGCAAGCTATGTGGGAGAGAAGCCTGATTGGTACATTATCTTGCAGACCCTGACACACCACACGTGACAGAACTCCCTCTAGCACTGTGTCCCAGATGAACTCCTTGTATTTCGTGAAGCAAACACCAAAATCCCAGTGCAGCAGCAAGAAACACCACAAAAAGTGGAGGATGACCAAATGGCTTCAGAGTCCACACGGGGAGACACTTAGCCCCCAGACGAAATATTTTACCTACAAATATCAAATTCAGCACTGCTGCCTCATGTTCATTGGAAAATAAGAAACCCCTCCTCCAGGTCACATAGATGCAGACCCAGCTTTGATGGTGTCACTACTAAGGAAGCTGAAGCTACTGACAATAACATATATTTCAAGTGCCCAACCTCAGAGGCAGTTTCTTAAGAAGTCTTTAGGCCAGCAGAACTCCATGTTTGTGGAGTGTTTACCTTGTCCCTTACTTTTGGAAACTCTTCTACCACCTCCAAGTTTTTGAACTCCTGAGCATATTCCATTCCAGATTTGTATTCACAGAATTTCTATCTCTTCTCCTCTAATTGTGTCTTACTTGGGTCGAAGGTAATGTCATGACATTGTTCTGGATGAGAGTGGGAAGATTTTTGTGTAGCCCATATTTGCATACACATAGGATTCAATACCAATTTTCCATTCGGAATACTGAATCCCTGACACTAACCCATACCCTACTAGACTCTGACTATTAATTCTAATATGATTTAGAAAACTAACCAAACAGAATAGAAATACAAGCAGTTCAGAGGAGGCATGGTGTATAGTTGAACTTGCATTTTGCATTATATACGGTAGGAGTTATAAACTGAGTCAAATTTTTGTGAAAATAATTGTCCATGTGCTTTTAAAGTTAACAAATATGTGTATTCCTCTCTCCCTTTCTCTGTAGCCTATTCAGCACATGTATTTTTATATGCACATATAGAATCCTACCTGGTTTCACACGTACATTCTTGTGAGGTGGCTGACTTGGCAGATACAAATTGTGAGAAGAGATCACTTCTCCTAATCCATGTTGAAACTGAAATTTCAACCAATGGGTGATCTTCCTAGTAGAACAACATTATACATTAATCCATATTAAGTAAAATGAATATTTTTTGTTTTGTGGATGATTCATATTTCATGATGAATTTCGATTGGCATATATATTGCTACTATTTAATGTGTGTGTGTGTGTGTGTGTGTGTGTGTGTGTGTATTCTCCAGATTTTTCAAAATAAGAAATATATGTGTCTTATTTACACTCCCTAAATTCATTCATTTTCATATATGTGAATTTATAATCAACTTTTCACAGATTATTCTCAGAAATAGTCATCCACCTGAATTACATATTTGTTTCCCAGTACTGAAAACTAACTTCGGTGAATGGTGCATAAAAATCCTAATATTTTTACAGTAACTTACCTAGTTTAACATCAACACAAGTAGACACCTATGGGACATGATGTGTATTTTGACGTTCATTTTTATTCAAACCTGGCACATTAATATTTCTTCAGTTTATGCACATCATATGATATATATTTCATCCACAAGTTCGTAGATTTATAGGCATTTGTTTCACTTTCAATCACTTCCTGCTTCAGAACACATGTATTCCTCCAGGATTCTTGACTTGTCTTTTCATGAGACTCCTTTCCAAACACATTATTTTCGATTTCCACAATCACTTTTGAAGCAAAACTCACACACTTTTCTTGATAAACCATAACCCTAATATTACCATTAGATATATAACTGGATGGAATAAATTATTGTATATCAATATAAGATTTTGTGTACATTTTCAAATATCAATTCAATCCATTATTTAAAGTAGGAAACAGTTCTATTATTTATTCACAGTATGGTCTATTCAGGCATTATCTCTATATACATAGACACAGGGTACACATATTTGTACCCCCAAACTACTTTACATGTTTTCAAAATATTGATCCCAGATATGGTGGAAATAATACTCATGTCACCTGATCTACATATACATTTTATTACAGTAATGATTGGACACAAAAAGCAAAGTTCACTCTTATGATTGTACCAATGCCTTAAAGAAAGTGAGCATGGATTATTAAAAACATCCATGTCCAGGTTGCCTAATGCGCTCAAATGTCAATCCTATTGGTGACTATATATTTCTTTCTTCTTAAGATTATATTTTCAACCTCAAGTCTGTTGAAAATGTCTAAACCTATCTCTCACTTTATACATTGCCAGATTTCCTGAAGTCTCTAGTGATATCTGCTTTCCTACATATTTTCCCCAGTTCATCATTGTGACTGACTCTTTATATGTGCTGACATTTACATTCACTGTCTACGTGTAACCTTATTGCTAAAGGACTTTTGATCGAAATCTTATATTCACTCTTCTTTCTATACCTACGGAATATCTTCCTTATCCTACCGACTATCCGTTTTTGACTGGATGTTCTCTTCGACATTCAATCATATCATTCTATATAGATTTATCTGAGACATCTGTGCAGAATGTGTTTCAAATCTAAGTATCCCAGTCAAGGCCCCAATGCCCTTCTGGGCTTCAAATCTTACCTAGATTTCTATTTTCATATTTATATTTCACCTGTATATTCTTGTAAATATCGCAGGTTCCCAGTGCCATTATTCATTCCACAGAATGTTTCCTACCCAAAATTGAACATGTTATTAACCCAAACCACACACTGTTCCCTCAATCTAACTTTACAGAAGAGAAGCAACAGAGTTGGTCTTACAATACTGGAATGTAGGGGATCTTCCACCTATTAAGAACCTCAAAGGTCCATGCAGAATGATCTTTTGAGGAGATGTAGGCAGATATGAAGGACCTGAGAGAGCAAAAGTCATCTTCCATGGCAAACATCTTGTTCAGGATGAAGGGATGTGACTGAACCAGCATCTATGTTCTTAATGTAGAGAAGATTGACAAAACCAGGCCTGTTTGGAGAGTTCTTTTAAGGTGCCTATGTTTTATATACCATTCTAAATTGTGAAAGTGTCAGAGTAATTAGATGCATCCTCCATGTCATGGGACACTTGAAAACAACTGTTAGGACAATGTGGTTGCCAAGGCAGTGACCTCATTCAGTTCCTGAAAGAAGTGAACTACCTCACTTCCTTGGTGATGAAACTCTCTGAATTTGGAATCCAGGAAGCCAGGCACCAAGAGCCAGTCCCTGTCCCAGTTCCAATGGGCTCACTTGTTTGGTAATACCAAGGACAGAGTCAGACTTTCTTGCTACCTACTGATGTGAGGATGGCCAAATTCCAGGAGAGCTCTGAAGAGGGGACTTTCCTGAGAAAGAAGGTAGTGGTTCACCGCTGTCTACTGAAAACTTCACAGGTTGGCCAAGGAGACCAGATCTGAGAAAGGACAGAATATTTTGGTGGAACATAATATGGCTCACCAGTCAGAGGACAGTCCGGATACTCACAGACCTGCTTTAGGGAAGGAGTTGCCTTTGTGGGTGTGGGTGTGAGTTTGTGGTTTTGTCTCATGTTATTAGAATAGGTAGAAAAGGCAGATTGTTTGGTTTGGAGTGGAGTGCTTCTAGAATGTCATTTGACAAGGTGAGGGTTTCTATCTCTGTATCCCACTGTGTCCATGGTTGTCGACATTTGAAAAGAGAATGCATCAATGAATTGTCCTGTCTAGTAGAAAGCTTTCCAGCATTCATCCTGCCCAATTGATGAATGGACTGCAGCTTGCCTTATGAATAGGCAACACTTATTAAATTCCTAAGCTCCAGTTTTCTTTTTGAATTCTGGCCACTCTCCTGAATAGGCTCATGGTTTTGTGTCCAAGATATAAATCACCTCCAAGCTTTGTTATACGGCCATGTACTGGATAGCTGAAGGCAATGGGAACATCTCAGAGAACTCAGATATCAGTGTGACCAGGAAAGTCTCAGTGGAGAAACCCTGCTTTGGGCCTTTTGCTTACCTACTGTTCTGTTGCCCTGAATGTCAGGAAGGTCTTTGCCTCAGGCCACCCTTTGTGAAGCCTGAAGAAAACAGTTTTCAAATGGAAATTAATGGGCATCACCTGTGGCTCTGTGCTTAATTTCTTGGAAAGGGATGTGTCTGAATCAGCCCCTTGGTCCTGTTTGAGGCTGTGGCTTAGATTCTCAGCACCTGATGGATCTACAGAAATATCCCATGTGTGAATACAAAACCAAAATGGCCAAAAGAGAAGTCAATGTGAATGAAGTCTCTTCCCTTCCTCTGTACGTCCTGACTCCTATCAAGTGAGAATAGATATCCTTTGGGTCAAATGAGTTCTTCAAAGCCCTGCAGAACCTAGGAAATAGGTGCTTGGATTTTCTCATGACTCCAATTCACACAAAGAATCTATACCCCACAGTCAGTAAGAGTCAAAATGGAGAAGCAGAGCAGTATTAAGGGCAGGCCTATTTGATCACTCCTGGTTCACAGGAAGGGTGTCCAGGCCACCCTGAATTTAGGCAAAAAAGGGCGAGGGTGCATATTTTGAATACAATCTTGGGTTGTACCCCTCATGGAAACCTGCAGCAAGAGGTTATGAAGAGCGTCTCTATGGCCGAAGATGAGGGTCATGTGAAAGTGTTTTGGTTTCAACTGTGGTCATTTGTGTGGTGGTTGGAATTGATGAATGGGTCCACCTGGTCTTGAACTCTGCTGTGATTCCCCTTAGAGGCTGAGTCTGGAACTGACCTCAGAGAAGTATTCCCATGAATTGTGTTGAGATTTTAGGAGGCCACACCTGAAAGTCGCCCTTGGAAACTGAGATATAGGCTCAGGGTGGCTCTCCACAGATCACTGGGAATCTCAGCCAGGATATCACATGATTTAATTTAGAAAGACTTGGCAGTAATAGTTGAGAGTCAAAACACACATGGATCTTACATTGTAGACCTCAATGGGCTTGACTTCATGTGACCTTTTGGCCACTCTTTGGGAAGAATTGCCTGTGAGAATTCTCCAGAGCTTTCATTGAAATGAGCTTCCTCACCATTTAATGGTCCCTAAATGAAATGAAACCCACAGTGCCTCCAACTTCATCCTTGAAAAATTGCTAGATAAATACCATGAAATTTTTGACATTCCCCTTACCAGGTGGCACTGGAGAACCTATTGATGTACTGTTGCTGATCATGAGTGTACCAGAGAGTGCCTTCATTGACTGGGTTTTATTAAAATGGTGTAGAACAGAAATGCCAGTAAGTTGGTGCCTCCTGAATAGTGTGCCTAGAGTGGTGGTGTGCAGGGTGTGATAAAACATCTCTGGTGGGGTCATGTGGATCTGCCAATGGCTTCCATATGGCTTGTGACTTACATGGTGCATCCAGCAGAACCTTATAAGTCTGAAACCTCTCCATAAAAAGACATGTTTTTATATGGAGATTTCAGGGCAATGTTCAGAATCAGGTTGCTATGGTCAAGCGGGCAATCTATGTGGGATAGAATCCTGGTTGGTGCATTCTCCTGAAGACCCTGACCCACCACACATGACAGAACTCCCTCCAGCACTGGGTGCCATTTGAACTTATTGTATTTCGTTAAGCAAATACCAAACTCCTAGTGCAGTAGCAAGAAACACCACGAAAAGTGGAGGATGACCAAATGGCTTCACAGTCCACACGGGGAGACACTTAGCCTTAAGTGGCCACAGTTTACCTACAAAGAGTGAATTCAGCACTGCTGCCTTATGTCCTTTGGAAAGTAAGAAACCATGTCCTACAGGTCACATAAATGCAGATACAGTTTTGATGCTCTCACTAGAAAGTAAGCTAAAGCTCCTGACAAAAACATATATTTCAAGTGCCCAAACTCAGAGGCAGTTTCTCAAGAAGTCTTTAGGCAGGCAGAGCTCCATGTTTGTGGAGTGTTTACCTGTTAGACCAGGATGCAAGAAAAGACCACTGACTCCAATTAAAATCTAATTAAAGAAATCTTATTATTTCTACTGGTTGGGCTGCATCTCCCACCCAAAATGGCGGGAACAAGACAGCAACCCCACAGCCAAGCTTTATTGCCCAGAAAGTTACACAAAACGTCGGTTACAGATAACAGATCTCTGACAAGCATCACACTCATGGTAGTTCATATTTTCGTTTGCTGGCCCTTACATCAGAATTTATGAGGCCCATTAGAGCCTCAGAGAGGGTCGTTTTCTGGCCAGGAAAAGCCAATATTTATGAGGTGTCACTAAAGTTTCAGAGAGGACTGCTATCTGGTCAGAGAGTCAGGCATGGCTGAGTTCAAGGCACTGGCATGCATTCCAAGGAGGTTCAGAATTTGCAGTAATTTATAGTTAAGCCAAAATTATCTTTTCATGGCTTTGTGGCAAGATGGCTCCCAATTTTAATAAAAGATCAGGATGGGTCTATCATTCCCCCTTTTCTACTGTGTCCCTTTCAAATCTTTGATAGGGTAGGGGAAGAGCACTGAGGGAATTTTAATCCCTCAGGTAACAGTCTCCAAATTTTTAGAACTCACCCAAAACTGGATTCCTGATTTTACCTGACTTAATAACCTACTTATATTGATAGTCTAGTTATTTTTTGGCTCCATTGTTGTAAGAAAAGAGGCGTCAGACATTTTGGCGTCTTCTGAGCTGAGAGAGGGTGACATGATGGGGCACGGCGTGAGGGACATGAGTTGTCTTTTAGAAGTCAGTTGAGGGACATGAGTTGCCTTTTAGAAGTCAGTTCAGTTTGAAGATTTGTTGGGGAAGAACAGGTTGTAAAGTCATCTGGGGATAGGTTCTTCTATGAGAGAAACAAAAACTCTGAGTACTGAATAAATGTTGCAGCAGCTGGAAAATGTCACTGTATAGAAGTTCCCTCAGCAGGATTTAATATCCCCAGTTATCAGGACTGTAACCTTAATATTTAACTTTTAGTGTTACGGTTGTCCCTCCCCATAAGTTACAGTTTAATAATTTAATGTCATCAGATCTTGCAAAATCTTTTTACTAGTATGACCTCTGTGTCTAATAGAGAAACATTTAATTCTGTTACTCAGGGCTGGATAATCGTTCTAGCAAATATCAAGCCTACCTTTGTAGGTTACGAATATCTGTAGGCCTTAAACAAAAATCTTCTGCCTCTGGCAGCTCCTCTTGATAGTCTCTTTTTATAGTTATCAGGCATTCCTGTCTGAGAATCCTTCTTTGTATTTTCCAGTCTTACTTATTTTGGGAGGCTAACATAAAGGGTATACCTTAAAATATTATTATTATTATTATTATTATTTAAAATGCCCAAGAATGGCTTTATTTTGCTTTCAACTGTCTTTGCTAAGTGTTTAAGATGAAGCAGTCAAACTGACTTTTGTTTCTATTTAATGTTAACAGTCAGCTGAGCTTTTATGGGAGTCAGTCCTGGGGAAACTTGAGAGCAGCTTCTCAGTTCTGCTAGTGCCATTTGTGCTAGGTGGGTCCAGGTCTTGCTTGACCATGTGCCTTCCCTCGGAAGCATCAGGGATGTCTCCCTTCTCTGATGACTCTCCTCTTCAAAACAAATGAACTGATTTAAATTCGGTTCTCCAGTGTTCTCATTAGTCTCCCTAATCAGGAGGTTATGTGGCTCAGAGTTGCAAGCCTCTTTAGAGAAGCCCCTGTACCCTGGATTCAGAATGACTCAGAGGGCAAGAGCCAAATATTGGTTTTCTTGTCCCTTTTCATTTAACTTTAATTTTAAATCCTCATCTTAAACATCCAGCAAATAAATTTTAACAGCCTTTTATTAAGAGTACTGGGCTTTAATGTCAATAACTTTATAATTATTTATCTTTTTATTAATTGGGATCTGTATTATTCTCTCTGTCTTGTAGGTGATGACTTATTATATTGAATAAACCCATGTTGTGTTCTCAAAGCAACACTTCTGTAAAACACTAACAGGGAATCTTTAGATCCATTATAAGAAAAATTTCAAAATAAAATTAACAAGAGTAAAAATACTTAGTTCGTTTAATTGCTACCCTGATTTTTTTGGCTGAGTTATACATAATATCCCCTGTTTCAGATCCTAGTAATCTTGACAGAAAAAAAAAAACAACTTTTGAACATAACTTTAAATGAAATAAAATCTGAACTACTGCTTTCGTAGTTATTCTCACATGTAGTAAGATGGGACACAGAGCCAAATCTCAGGTAATGCAGGGTTCTTTATAAATCTTAAGTGTTTTAGTTCTAAAGATGATTTTTGTTTTTTTAATATCATTTTACAAAGTTTACATAAATTGTTTGAGGTCACATGAACATTAGCTAACATTATATTATATCACATTTAAAACATGAATTAAAGAAAGGCTGAATGTTCTTAACATTTACATAGATTAGGCTCTCATTAACTTCAAAATATATTTAAATTGTTCCCAGTGTAAAAAAAGTAACATAAAACTTTACATATCTTATTGATAACAGGTAAATTAATACCCAATATATATATATTTACCACACAACATCAGAACACCAGCTTGATATAGTGCTCTTTTAAAGTTTCTACCTTACATACTCATATACCTGGAAGATATGAGCACATTAATAGCATCAAAATTACATTGAGGTTTCTAATTAAGCCAGTTTTGCTTTTAAAAAAATAGCAGTACAGTGCTGTAAAATAACAGTTCTTATTTATTCAGTTATTTAATTTTTATGGTTGCTTGCTCTAGAAAACATAAAAGTTAATAAACACAATGTTATGGGTAAACTTATCTTTTAAGAAATTTTTGTCTCTTTAACACATGACTGATTTTTACAATCTTATACAGACTTTAGTACAAACTTATAAAGACCTTAGTAAATCAATCAGATATCTAACAAAAGTACTCATGAATGAGTAATCCCATTTCACATTTACTTTACTTATTTATCAAAATATTAGATAAATGTATTGAACATTGTAAACCATATTTTTTTGCTGAAGGAAAAGTCCTAGAACCAAGTCATATTAGACAATTAATAGACATTAATATTTTATTAAATTTTTGAACTCCTAGAAAAACTTTTAAGCTTAAATTCAAAGACACTTATTTTTATCTGTTTATCCAATTTCAATTGTCGTTGGTAAATCCAAACAAGTGAGACCACTGGGACTGTTTCTGGGACTTGCTCTGGGTGCCTGGCTTCCTGGATCCCAAGTTCAGAGAGTTCCATCACCAAGGAAGTGATGTAGGTCACTTCCTTCAGGAACTGAATGAGGTCACTGCCTTGGCAACAACTTGGTCTTAACAGTTGCTTCCAAGTGTCCCATGAGATGGAGCCTGCACCAATTCCTGTGACACTTTCACAAGTTAGAATGGTATATCAACCATAGGCACACAGTAACAGCTCACCACACAGGCCTGGTTTTGTCCATCTTCTCTACATTGATGACATAGATGCTGGTTCAGTCACATCCCTTCATCCTGAACAAGATGTTTGCCATGGAAGATGACCTTTGCTCTCTTAGGTCCTTCATAGCTGCCTACATCTTCTCAAGGGATCATTCTGCATGGACCTTTGAGGTTCTCAACAGGTGGAAGATCCCCTACATTCCAGTATTGTAAGACCAACTCTGTTGCTGCTCTTCTGTAACGGTAGATTGAGGGAACAGTGCATGGTTTGGGTTAAATAACATGTTCAATTTGGGGTAGAAAACATTCTGCGGAATGAATAATGGTACTTGGAACCTGTAATATTTACAAGAATATACAGGTGAAATATAAATATGAAAACAGAAATCTAGGTAAGATTTGAATCCCAGAAGGGCATTGGGGCCTTGACTGGGATACTTAGATTTGAAATATATTCTGCACAGATGTCTCAGATGAATCTATATAGAATGGCATAGGACCTTGTACCTTGGATGATTGAATGTTGAAGAGAACATCCAGTCAAAAAGGGATAGTCGGAAGAATTAGGAAGATAGTCTGAAGGTTTAGAAAAAAAAGTGATTATAGAATTTGGACCAAAAGTTCTTTAGCTATAGGTTTTTGGGCAGAGAGTGAATGTCAGTGTCAGCACATGTGAAGGGTCAGTCACAATGATGAACTGGGGAAAATAGGTAGGAAAGCAGATATCAATAGAGACATTAGAGAATCAGCAGGAGTATAATGTGAGTGATAGAATTAGACATTTTCAAAAGGCTTGAGGTTGAATATATAATCTTAGGAAGAAACAAATATGTAGTCACCAATAGGATTTACATTTGAGAGCATTAGGCAAAGTGGACATGAATGTTTTAGGTATCCAAGCTCACTTTTCATTTTGGCTTTGGTACAATAATAAGTTTGAGCTTTGCTTTTTGTGTCCAGAATATTACTGTGATAAAATGTATGTGTAGATCAGGTGACGTGAGTATTTCTTCCACCATTTCTGGGAGCAATATTTTGAAGACGTATAAATTATTATTGGGGGTGCAAATAGGGGTACACTTTGTCTATTAATATAGAGAAAATACAGGAATAGACCATTCTGTGAATAAGTAATGTAACTGGTTCCAATTTTAAATAATGGATTGAATTGACATCTGAAAATCTACAGGAAATCTTATATTGAAATACAATCATTCATTCCAACCAGTTATACATCTAATGGTAACATTAGGGTATAATTTATCATGAAGCGTATGTGAGTTTTGCTTCAAAAGTGATTATGGAAATTAAAAATAATGTGTTTGGAAAGAAGTCTCATGAAAAGCCCAGTCAAGAATCCTGGAGGAATGCATGTGTTTCCAAGCAGGAAGTGATTGAAAGTGAAACAAATGCCTATAAATTTGTGAATTTGTGGATGAAATACATATATTATGAAGTGCAAAAACTGGAGAAATAGAAATTTACCAATGTTGAATAAAAATGAACGTCAAAATATTGATGGTTTCCCACAGGAATACACCTGAGTTGACGTTAAACTGGGTCAGTTACTGTAGAAATATTAGGATTTGTAACCACCTTTCACTGTAGTGAGTTTTCTGTTCTAGAAAACAAATATGTATTTCAAGTGGATGAATATTTCTGAGAATAAACTTGTGAGAATTTGATTATTAATCCACATACATGAACATGAATGAATATTGAGAGTGTATATAAGACACATGTAATTCATTTTTTGAAAAATCTGGAGAGTGTATACACACACAGACACAAAACACACACACAGACATTAACTAGTAGCAATGTATATGAAAAACAAAATTCATCATGAAATATATACCATCCACAGATGGAAAAAATATTTATATTACTGAAAATGGATTTATGTACAATGTTCTACTAGGAAGCTCACCCATAGGTTTAATTTTCAGTTCCAACAGCATTTAGCAGGAGGGAACTCTTCTCACAATTTGTATATGGCAAGTCAGGCACCTCACAAAAATGTACGTGTGATACCAGGTAGGATTCTATATGTGCATATTAAAATACTTGTGCTGAATTGGCTAGAGAGATAGGGAGTCAGAAATTCACATATTTGTTAACTTTAACAACACATGGAGAACTATTTCAATTAAAAATTGACTAGATTTATAACACCTACCCTTTATCTTGCAAAATGCAAGTCCAATATACACCATGCCTCCTCTGAACTGCTTGTATTTCAATTATGTTTGGGTTATTTTTTTCCATCATATTAGCATTAGTAGTTAGAGTCTACTAGGGTATGGATTAATGTCAGGGATTCAGTATTTCAAATAGAAAATTGGAAAATGAATCCAATGTATATGCAAATATGTGCTACACAAAAATCTTCCTACACTCATCCAGAACAATGCCTTGACATTACCTTCACGCCAAGAAAGACACAATTAGAGGAAAAGAGGTAGAAAATCTGTGAATACATATCTGGATTGAAAAATGCATAGGAGTTCACAACATTGGAGGTGGTAGAGGAGTTTTCAATAGTAAGGGACACGGTTGATACACCCAACCTGATCTTTTATTAAAATTAGGAGCCATCTTGCCACAAATCCATGAAAAGCTAATTTTGGCTTTACTATAAATTACTGCAAATTCTGAACCTGCTTGGAATGCCTGTCCATTCCTTGAACTCACCCATGCCTGGCTCTCTGACCAGATCGCAGCCTTCTCTGAAACTTCAGTGACACCTCATAAATATTGGCCTTCCCTGGCCATACAACGACCCTCTCTGAGGCTCTAATGGTCCTCATAAATTCTGATGCTGGAGCCAGCAAAAAAAAAAAAAAAAATGTGTAAACGACAATTAGTGTGATGCTCATCAAAATTCTGTTTTCTGTAACCCCCCTTTTGTGTAACATTCTGGGCTATAAAGCTGGGCTCTAGGAAAGGTGGGTTTGCTGTCTTGTTCTTGCCATTTTGAGAGGGAGAAACAGCCTGGACGTTTGAAATAATAAGCTTGCCTTAATTTGATTTTAATTGGAGTCAGTGGTCTTTTCTAGCATCCTGGTCTAACATTTTGTAGTTTCGCTGTGAGCTAACCCTGCCCCAGCAAATCACAAGACCAGACTGCTGGAAATTCTAAAGCTGGCCTTCCCTCCAGGGCTCCAGCCTGGAGAGGCAAGTACCAAGGCCTTGGAGTGAGCTTTTGGTCCATGGAGAACTGCAGTGAACCACCACACTAAAACTATTAGCAAGCACCTTGTGGAGGTGGCCTCCATAGTTAAGTGGCGCCTTTATAACATCTGATATCCGGTTAAGGGAGATCTATTCTGATGACAGAGAGGTGGCCTGGGGAGGTTCACATATACTCCTGTCTGGGACAGTAAAGAGAATCGTTCTGTCCTCTGTTGTGTTCTGTAGGGAATTCCTCTGAAAGGGTAGAGAGGTGCCAACGGGCACGCAGGAGATCTTATCCTGGAGCTTTAGCAAGACGTTGCATTGCTCCACTGTTTTTCTGTTTCGGCGCCGGGTTTCTGGGTTTTTTTTGTGTTTTGTTCTGTGTTCTATATGTTTTTTGTTGTTCGTTTTTGTGCGTTTTGTTGATGTTTCCTATGGTAAAAACTTAAGGATATTGGACGTGGAAATGGGTAATAAGGCAAGTAAGCCTGACACCCCTTTTGACTGTGTTTTAAGGAACTACGATGAACACTACCCCCCTTTGTTAAGCAGGATGAGAGAAGCCCCTAGCTGGCTGTCTGGAGCACACCCACTGCAGAGGGCAATGCCTGCTGGGGATCTAAGAACTGAGTATCTCCCAGGTTAACAAGTGAAACTCTTTTAAAACCCCTTGTCCCTCTAGATCAGGAGAGTCACAAACTTTGGGCACAGTCCCCTGTGTTTCTCCTTTGTTAGCAAAGCAATAAACTTCCGTTTTTCTTTTTCTCAAAACCCTCTCATCATAATTAAATTGGCATTAATTGGCTGACTACTGAAATGTTAGAAGATGGAGTGTGCTTGGCATGGAACCGAACCAGAGGAGCTAATCCTGTAAGTAAAAGGAGGGACTGATTTTGATCCTACAGAACTAGGTTAATGTTTTTATGATCAGATCTATCTTTGACCAACTGTGGAGTTTTTGAAACATTGCAATGGAGATTTCACCTGTGAAAAGCTACAAGGCTTTTACTATTATTATGTGTGCACACTTTTGTTATGTGTTGTATGTCTATATATACATATGTCCGTATATCATATATATGATACACAAATTAACATATATACAGAGCACTCATAAAAAAAAACGCTCATAAAACAAATTTTATTTTATTTATTTTTTTTTGGAAGATGGGCTTAATCATACTGTTCTCTTTATTTTTGTGTATTTGTGAGGATTTCCATAATAAAATATTTTTAAAATTGAGTTGTTTTGATAGTGTTATACTATAAAACATCAAAAAATTTCCTTCTTTATGAAGATTTCCAGACAGAAAAATAGAATTTTCTGATGGACCATTAATTAGTACATTAACTTAAATCTTCTAACAGTTATTTAGAAACTGACAACGAAAAATAATTTTTAAAAGATTGTACAAATTACTGTTACTATATCAATAAAAGACCACCAAAAGTTGGAATTTTAAGCCAAAACCAGAAAGGTTTGATAAATCTAACATTAAATCTAGGTAAGGGTGTGGGCTCTAGAGTCATTAAGATCTAGGTGTATATTCTAGCTCTGCTCTGTTAGTCCTAAATATTTTTTGGCAGATCATTTAATTTCTGTGAACCTCAGGAACCATGTCTATAATGTGAGGATAAGATTTCTTGATTAGTAAAGCACTGACCACAGGGCCTGGCACGTGGTAAGTAAACAAATTTTAAAAAGTGGATCCAAAGATCTTTAATTCACGTGATTTAAATGGTTCAATTTAAATTGGATAAAAAGATAAAAATAAATGTCTTTAAATTTAAGCCTACAAGTTTTTCTAGGTGGTCAAATATATAATAAAATATTATTGTCGACAAAAGTTCTAATATGCCTTCGTTCTAGGACTTTTCCTTGAACAAAAAAAATGGTTTACACTGTTCAATACATTTGTCTAATATTTTGATAAATAAGTAAAGTAAATTTCATATGGGATTACTCACTCATGAGCAATTTTGTTAGACATCTGATTGATTTACTAAGGTCTGATTGATTTACTGAAGTCTGTATAAAATTGTAAAAATCAGTCATGTGTTAAAGAGACAAAAATTTCTTAAAACATAAGTTTACCGATAACATTGTGTTTATTAAGTTTTATTTTTTCTAGAGCAAGCAACCATAAAAATTAAACAACTGATTAAATAAGAACTGTTATTTTCGAGCACTGTACTGCCATTTATTTAAAAGCTAATGTAGAGTTAATGTAGAAACATCAATGTAATTGTGATGCCATTAATGTGCTCATATCTTTCAGGTATACTAGTCTGTAATGTAGAAACTTTAAAAGAGCATTATATCAAGCTGGTGTTCTGAAGTTTTATGGTAAATATATATATATATATATATATATATATATATATATACACAAATATATATATTGGGCATTCGTTTACCTGTTTTCAATAAGATATGAAAAGTTTTATATTACTTTTTACATTGGGGAACACTTT
This sequence comes from Callospermophilus lateralis, assembly GCF_048772815.1. Lineage (NCBI taxonomy): Eukaryota > Metazoa > Chordata > Mammalia > Rodentia > Sciuridae > Callospermophilus > Callospermophilus lateralis. The sequence continues at coordinate 38,665 of NW_027511113.1, forward strand.
AAATGTATTTTTATGTTAATGAGAGCCTAATCTATGTAAAGGTTAAAATCTTTCAGCCTTTCTTAAATTCATGTTTTAAATGTGATATAATATAATGTTAGCTAATGTTCATGTGACTTCAAACAATTTATGTAAACTTTGTAAAATGAAATTTTAAAAAACAAAGATTATCTTTAGAACTAAAACACTTAAGATTTATAAAAAGTCCTGCCTTACCTGAGATAAGGCTCTGTGTCCCATCTTACTACATGTGACAATGACTACGAAACCAGTAGGTCATATTTTATTTCATTTAAAGTTATTTTTAAAAGACTTTTTTTTTCTGTCAAGAATACTAGGGGATATAATATAAAACTCAGCTAAAAAATTCAGGGTAGCTATTACACAAACTAAGTATTTTTACTCTTTTTAAAAAATTTTATTTTGTAATTTCTTTATAAGTGATATAAAGATTCCCTTTTAGTGTTTTACAGAAGTGTTGCTTTAAGAACACAACATGGGTTAATTTAAGATAATAAGTCATCACCTACAAGATAGACAGAATAATACAGATCCCAATTAATAAGAAGTTAAATAATTATAAATTTATAGACATTAAAGCCCAGTACTCTTAATATAAGGCTGTTAAAATTTATTTTCTGAATGATTAAGATTAGGATTTAAAATTAAAGTTACACGAAAAGGGCCAAGAAAAACAATATTTGGCTCTTGCCCTCTGAGTCAGTCTGAATCTAGGGAATAGGGGACTTCTCTAAGAGCTTTGCAACTCTGGGCCTCATAACCTCCAAATCAGGGAGATTAATGAGACCACTGGAGAACAGAAAGCCAATCAGTGCATTTGCTACAAAGTTAGAGTCAACAGAGAAGGGAGACATCCCTGATGCTTTCGAGGGAAGCCACATGTTCAAGCAAGACCTGGACCCACCAAGCGCAAATGGCACTAGCAGAACTGAAAAGCTGCTCTCAAGTTTCCCCAGGTCTGACTCCCATGAAAGCTCAGCTGACTGTTAACAATAGATAGAAACAAAAGTCAGTTTGACTGCTTCATCTTAAACACTTAGCAAAGACAGTTAAAACCAAAATACAGCCTTTCCTGGGCATTTTAAATAATAATAATAATAATAATAATAATAATAATAATAATTATATTTTAAGGTATACCCTTTATGTTAGCCTCCCAAAATAAGTAAGACTGCAGGCTACAAAGAAGGATTCTCAGACAGGAATGCCTGATAATTATAAAAAGAGAATATCAAGAGGAGCTGCAAGAGGCAGAAATTTTTAGTTTAAGGCCTACAGATATTCGTAACCTACACAGGTAGGCTTGGTGTTTGCTAGTACGTTTATCCAGCCCTGAGTAACAGAATTGAAGGTTTCTCTATTAGACACAGAGGCCATACTAGTAAAAGGATTTTGCAAGATCAGATGTCATTAAATTATTAAACTGTATCTTATGGGGAGGGACAACTGTAACACTAAATGTTAAATATTAAGTTGACAGTCCTGATAACTGGGGATATTAAATCCTGCTGAGGGAACTTCTATACAGTGACTTGTTCCAGCTGCTGCAACATTTTTTCAGTACTCATGGTTTTTGTTTCTCACCTAGAAAAACCCATTCACAGATGACTTTACAACCTGTTCTTCCCCAACCAGACTTCAAACTGAACTTATTTCTAAAAGGCAACTCATGTCCCTTACACGGTGTCCACTCACATCACCCTCTCCCAGCTCAGAAGAAGCCAAAATGAGTGACGTCTCTCATCTTACAACAATGGAGCCAAAAATAAATAGACTATAAATACAAGTAATTAATTATGTCAGGTAAAATCAGGAATCCAGTTTTGGGTGAGTTCTAAAAATTTGGAGACTGTTACCTGAGGGATTAAAATTCCCTCATTGATCTTCCTCTACTCTGTCAAAGATTTGGAAGGGACACATTAAAAAACGGGGAATGATAGATCCAACCTGATCACTTATTAAAATTGGGAGCCATCTTGCCACAAAACCATGAAAAGATTATTTTGGCTTTACTATAAATTACTGCAAATTCTGAACCTGCTTGGAATACCTGCCCATGCCTTGAACTCACCCATGCCTGGCTCTCTGACCAGATAACAGCCCTCTCTGAAACTTTATTGACACCTCATAAATCTTGGCCTTACCTGGCCAGAAAATGACCCTTGCTGAGGCTCTAATCGTCCTCATAAATTCTGATGATGGGGCCAGCAAAAAAAATGTAAACTAGCATTAGTGTGATGCTTCTCCGACTTTCGTTATCTGTAAATCCACTTTTGTGTAACTTTTTGGGCTATAAAGCTTTGCTCTAGGAAAGGTGGTGTTGCTGTCTTGTTTCCGCCATTTTGAGAGGGAGAGGCAGCCTGGCCAGTGGAAATAATAAGCTTGCTTTAATTTGATTTTAATTGGAGTCAGTGGTCTTTTCTCGTGTCCTGGTCTAACAGGTAAACACTCCAAAAACATGGAGCTCTGCCGGCCTAAAACTTCTTGAGAAACTGCTCCTGACCTTGGGCACTTGAAATATATGTTGTTGTCAGGAGCTTTACCTTCTTTGTAGTGAGACTATCAAAGCTGGGTCTGCATCAATGTGACCTGGAGGACATGGTTTCTTATTTTCCAATGAACATGAGGCAGCAGTGCTGAATTATTTCTTTGTAGGGAAACTGTGGCCACTGAAGGCTAAGTGTCTCCCCATGTGGACTGTGAAGCCATTTGCTGATCTTCCACTTCTCATGTTGTTTCTTTCTGCTGCACTGATAGTTTAGTATTTGCTTCATGAAATATAAGGAGATCATCAGAGATTCAGTGCTGGAGGGATTTCTCGCACGTTTGGTGGTTCAGGGTCTGCAGGAGAATACATCAATCAGGCTTCTATCCCACATAGCTTGACCCCTTGACCATTGCAACCTGATTCTGAACATTGCCCTGGAACCTCTCCATATAACAAGATGCCTTATAAGGAGAGGTCAGACATATAAAGGATTACTGGCTGCACAATGTCAGCCACAAGCCATTTGGAAGTCAATGGCAGATCCACATGGCCCCACCAGAGATGTTTTATCACACACCTGCACACCACAGCTCTGGGGCACTACTCAGCAGGTTCCAACATACAGGAATCTTTGTTCTACACCATTTTCATGAAACCCAGTCAATCAAGGCACTGTCTGGTACACTCATGATCAGCAACAGAATATCCAAAGGTTCTCCAGTGACATCTGGTAATAAGAATTTCAAAAATTTCATGGTATTTATCTAGCCATTTTTCAGGATGAAGTTGGAGACACAGTGGGTTTCAATTCATTCAGGAAACATTAAATGGTGAGGAAGCTCATTTCAATGAAAGCTCTGGAGAACTCTCACAGGCAAGGCTTCCCAAAAAGTGGCCAAAATGTCACATGTAGCCAGGCCCATTGAGGTATACAATGCAAGGTGCATGTGTATTTTGACTCTCAACTATGGTTGTCAATTCTTTCAGAATAAAATCATGTGATATCATAGCTGAGATTCCCAGTGTTCTGTGGAGAGCCACCTGGGCCTAGATCTCAGTTTCCAAAGGCAACTCTCATGCGTGGCCTCCTAAATCCCAACACAATTCATTGCAATACTTCTCGGAGGTCAGTTCCAGAACTCAGTCTCTAAGGGGAATCACACCAGAGTTCAAGCCCTGGTGGATACAGTCATGTCTTCCAACTGCCACACAAATGACCACAATTAAAACCAAAACTCTTCCACATGGCCCTAATCTTCTTCCATATAGATGCTCATTAAATCCTCTGGCTGGAGGTTTCCATAAGAGGTGCAGTCCAAGACAGTGTTCAAAATATGCTCCCTTGACCTATTTTGCCTAAAGTCAGTGTGGCCTGAACACCCTTCCTGTGAACCAGGAGTGATCAAATAGGCCTTCCATTATTACTGCTCCACTTTTTCAATTTGAGGCCTACTGGCTGCCAGGTATAAATTCTTTATGTGAATTGGAGTCATGAGAAAACCCAAGCATCTATGGTCTAGCCTCTGCAGGCCATTGAAGAATTCATTTGTCCCAAAGGATCCCTATTCTCACTTGATTAAGGTCAGGAACCTTACAGAAGATGGCGAGAGACTTCATCCACAATGACTGCTTCTTTGGCCATTTTGGTTTTGGTAGCACACATGGAATCTTTCTTTAGATCCATCAGGAGCTGAGAATCTAAGCAACAACCCCACACAGAACCAAGAGGCAGATTCAGACACATCCCTTTCCTAAGCAATTAAGCAAAGAGCCACAGGTGAAGCCGATTCATTTTCATTTGAAAACTCTTTTCTTTAGACTTCAAAAAGGGGTGGGCTGAGGCAAAGACCTTTCTTACATTTAGGGCAAAGGACCAATAGGTAAGCAAATGGCACAAAGCAAGGTTTCTCCACTGAGACTTTACTGGTCACAAAGATAACTGAGTTCTCTGAGATCCTCCCATTCACTTCAGTAATCATGTACATGGCCATGTCACAGAGCTTGGAGGTGGTACATATCTTGGACACAAAACCATTATCCTATTCTGAAGAGTGCCCAGAATTCAGGAAGAAAACAGGAACATAGTAAGATAGTACGTGTTGCCCATCCATAAGGCAAGTCACAGTCCATTCATAAATTGGGCAGGATAAATGCTGGGAAGCTTTGTACTAGACAGAAAACCTCCATTGATGCATTCTCTATTCTAATGTCTACAACCACGGACACAGTGGAATACACAGACATAGAAACACTCGCCTTGTCAAACAACTTACTAGAAAAAGTCCACTCCAAACCAACCAAACCGCCTTTCCTACCTATTCTCAGAACATGAGAAAAAACCACTAACTCACTCCCACACCGACAAAGTCGCCTCCTTCCCTCAAGTAGGTCTGTAACCATCCGGAGTGTCCTCTGACTGGTGGGTCATAATATGTTCCCCCGAAATGGCCTATCCATTCTCAGATCTGGTGTCCTTGGCAAAATTTGTGAAGTTGTGAGGTGCCTGTGGTGAGCCACTACCTGCTTTTTCAGGAAAGTCCCCTCTTCCAAGCTCTACTGGCTTTTGGCCATCCTCACATCAGTAGGTACCAAGAAAGACTGACTCTGTCTTTAGTAACAACAAACAAGTGAGCCCACTGGGACTGGGACTGGGATTGGCTCTGGGTGCCTGTCTTCCTGGATCTCAAGTTTAGGGATTTCCATCACCAAGGAAGTAAGGAAGGTCACTTCCTTCAGGAACTGAACGAGGTGCCTGCCTTGGCAACCACTGTTTCCTAACAGTTGCTTCCAAGTGTTCCATGAAATAGAGGCTGCCCCTACTTCCGTGACACTTTCACAAGCTACAATGATATATCAATCATAGGCACCAAGGAACAGCTCTCCATAAAGGCCTGGTTTGGTCCATCTTCTTTACATTAAGAAGAGAGAGGCTGATTCAGACACATCCCTTCATCCTGATCAGGTTTTTTTGCCATGGAAGATGACTTTTCTCTCTCAGGTCCTTCATCGCTGCATACATCTTCTTCAGGGATCATTTCTGCATGGAGCTTTGAGGTTCTCAGCAGGTTGAAGATTCCCTACATTCCTGTATTTTAAGACCAACTCTCTCCATGCTCTTGTCTAAAGTTAGATTGAGGGAACACTGTGTGGTTAGGGTTAATAACAGGTTCGATTTGGGTTAGGAATCATTCTGCGGGATGAATAATGGTATTGGGAATCTGTGATATTTATAAGAATATAGACGTGAGATATAAGTATGAAAACAGAAATCTAGGTAAGATTTGAAGCCCAGAAGGGCATTGGGACTATGATTGCGGTACTTAGCATTGAAATACTTTCTGCACAGATGTCTCAGATAAATTGATATACAATGGCATAGGACGTTGTACCTTGGATGATTGAATCTCGAAGAGAACCTCCAGTCAAAAAGGGATAGTCATTCGGATTAGGAAGAGAGTCGGTAGGTTTAGAAAGAAGAGTAAATATAGGATTTGGAGCAAAGTTCTTTACCAATAGGGTTTCGGTTAGAGAGTGAATGTTAATGACAGTCCATGTGAAGAGTCAGTCTCAATGATGAACTGGGGAAAATATGTAGGAAAGCAGATATCAATAGAGACAACAGGAAATCAGGCAAAGTAATAAGTGAGTCATAGGATTAGGCATTTTCAACAGGGTTGAGGTTGAATATATAATCTTAGGAAGAAACAAATATGTAGTCACCAATTGAATTGACATTTGAGAGCATTAGGCAACCTGGACATGAATGTTTTTAGTAATCCATGCTCACTTTCCATTCAGGCTTTGGTGAAATTAAATAAAATAGGTACTTGTCACTTTCTGTATTTCTGTATGCTTAACAAAACACTGTTGAAATCTTGAAAACTTTTGCTAATCTTGTTCCCAGAATGTGCTGTCCCCAACTGCCAAACTGCAGAATTACTCCCTCACCCCTTTACACGCAAACCGCCCACTCGCCCTGACCCATCAATAAACTTCTCTTCCTGCCCTCTCCAAGGAAAGTATATAAGCTCTGCATAAACTGTTCTCAGGGCTCTCTGCTCTATTCAAGTGAGCTCTGAGCCCCAGAATTCTGGAACCTTTGCTGTTTCATGAGACAGTCTCTTGGTGGTCTCTTCCTCTGACACTCGCCCGAACTTTACTTATGAGGGCCCCAGCGAGATCCAGCAGCGGTGGATGAAAGACCCCCAATGGGCTCCTCTCAGGGTAAGTAAGGCGCCTCTTTCTGGTTTCAGGTTTCAGGTTAGGGATGGGCAAAATGGCTATCGATGATGAGCGTGATCTCTCTCCGACGGTGGCTGACAGATGTGTCACAAAGCCACAGGCCACGTCCCTGGGGGACACCCCAGAGGACTCAGGAAATCGAGAAACAATAGACTCCTCAACTCAGTGATATTTTGTTTTGCATTCAGTATTGCCAGCCCTTTAGGTTTTGCCGGCTACTCAGTCCTGGTCTCAGTATTGAATGTCCATTGCCTGACTTTATTGTCTTGTGTTGTCTGTGTCGTGTGTCATTGCTTTCACTGTTTGTGTACCTTTCCTATGGGACAGAGCACCTCAACGCCTCTGTTCCTGACCCTTGATCACTGGACCAAAGTCTGCGTAAGAGCTCAGAAACTTTCTTTTTCAGTATAATGCCGGACCTGGCAAACTTTCTGTGCCTCAGCATGACCCACCTTTGGAGTCGGATGGCCCCCAGTAGGAACTTTCTACTTCCCACTATTTCGAAAAGTCAGAGATATTGTCTTTCAGCCGGGGCCACATAGCCATCCAGATCAACAGCCATATATTTTAACTTGGCAGGACCTCTGCAAATCTCCTCCTCCATGGGGGGAAGCCTTTATTGTCCTTGCCCCCACTCCTACTGCTTCCCCCATGATTCCATCTCTCAAACCCTCTGTTCCTCCTCCTAAACCCTCTGTTCACCTTGAGTCTCAAGACTCTACTGGACTCTCCACCCCCTCCTTATGCTCTGACCTCGTCCCCCAACCTCCAACACCCTCTAAGTGATTGCTCTGCTGCTGACTCAGACTGTCCACCATTGGAGAAATCTAGGCCAGCCCAGCGCCCTCCAGATGACTAACCCGCAACACACACAGCCCCTCTTTCACTGGAGGAAGCTGGCCCGGCCAAAAAAACTCAAAGAACTCACTGGCAGGGAGTAAACTTTGAAGTGGATACAGGGGCAGTATACTCACCCCTTAAGGCCCCATTGGGTCGTCTATCAAAAAAAAGGACTCTAGTTCAAGGGGCTAATGTCAGTAAATATGGGTCTTAGACAACTATGAGGACCATGGAACTGGGGAAAGGAAAAATCCATCACTACTTCCTAGTAATCCCAAAATGCCTGTCCCGATTGATGGGCAGAGATCTGTTCAACAAGCTCCAGGCCAGAATAATTTTTAACCCTGAAGGCCCCCAAGTGAAATTTCTAAATCCTTCAGTAAAAACTCCTATAGTCACGGCTTTAACTATGTCAGTAGAAGATGAACATCAACTCCTCACACCCCCCAAGACTGATCAAACAGGTAAGCTGCCCCAGAAATGGATAACAGATTACGTAGAAGCCTGGGAAAAAACTGCTGGATTAGGACTAGCCATGAAACAACCTTCAATAACAGTGGAGTTAAAAACTTCAGCCCCCTCAATCAATGTCAAAAAATATCCTCTGAGCAAAAAAGCTAAAGATGGGATTAGGCCCCATATTCAGAAATATCTGGCCTTAGGGGTCCTAAGGCCCTGTCATTCGAACTGGAACACTCCCCTGCTACCAGTAAAAAAAATCCAGGAACCGGGAACTATCACTCCATTCAAGACCTAAGAGAGATCCACAACAGAGTGCAGGACATTCACCCCACAGTAGATAATCTGTACAATCTGCTTATCACTCTGAACCCTGAGCGGAAATGGAATACAGTTCTGGACTTAAAAGATGCTTTCTTTTGCTTGCCTCTGCATAAAGTTAATCAGTTGCTATTTGCTTTCGAGTGGCTAGACCCAGAACCTGGAAAGTCTGGTCAACTAACGTGGACTAGACTCCCACACAGGTTCAAAAACTCCCCCACACTCTTTGATGAATCCCTCCCCAGAGAGTCACCCTGCTTCAATATGTGGATGACCTGCTACTGGTAGCCAACACCAAGGAAAACTGTGAACTGGGACCCAAGCACTATTATCCGAGCTTGCTCAACTCGGGTATAGAGCTTCTTCCAAAATGGCCCAAATTTGCCAGCAAGAAGTAATCTTCCCGGGCTATTCCCTTAGGGGCGGTAAACAATGGCTCACTGAGCCCAGAAAACAAACCGTTGAGCAGATATCACCTCCATCTTACAGCAGACAACTCAGAGAGTTTCTTGGGACTGCTGGCTTATGCAGGTAATGGATACCTGGGTTTGCGTCCTTAGCTGCTCCTTTATACTCGCTGTTAAAGGGAGATGCCCAATTCCAATGGACCCCTGAGCACCAGCAAGCTTTTGATAACATCTAAGGACACTGACACTGAAATCCTCAACTTCACTGAGCCCAGCCTGCATTTTCAGAAAGCCCTAAACTACGTTAAAAATGTACATCAACTCACTCACCTTGGTTCGAAGAAACTGCAGGCATTCCTGAAGGATCAAGAACAGAGTTTTCCACTAACCGTCTCAGAGCGAAAGGAAATAACTAAACGGGTAAAAAAAAACCTGTCGGGTCTGTCAATTCGTTCATGCTTACCCTTCCAAGTTTCCTGCAGGAAAGCACCTACAAGGAACCAGACCAATACAATTCTTGGAAGTGGACATTTCTGAAATTAAGCCAGCAAGGAATGGTCTTAAATATCTCCAAGTCTTTGTAGATACATTTTCAGGATGGATTGAAGCATTCCCCACAAAACAACAACAACAACAACAACAGGAACCAAAAAAAAATAAAAAATAAAAAACGACACAAATGGTGGTCAAGAAGATTCTGAAAGATATTTTTTCCAAGATACACAGTGCCTAAGGTAATAGGGTATGATAATGGACTGGCATTCATGGCCCAGGTAAGTCAAGGATTAGCCAGGACCCTGGGGATTAATTGGAAGTTACATTGTGCTTATAGACCCCAGAGCTAAGGACAGGTAAAAAATAGTAAATAGAACCATTAAAGAGACCTTAAGGAAATTAAACTTAGAAATCGGCATAAAGATTGGACTATGCTCCTGCCTTATGCACTGTTTCATGCAAGAAATTCTCATACTCCCTCTGATTCTTTGTGTAACCTCACCCGCTATGAAATTCTCTATGGTCCCTGATGCAGTAAGGGACCTAACCACAACTCTAAGACCTAACGATCCCTTCCACATCCCATTGCTTGATTGACTTAAATCTCTTGAAAGAACTCAGCGATACCTGTGGGAAAAGCTGGCAACTGGATACCAACCTTTTGACGAGGGGACTCCACATCGATATCAAGTAAGATACTTCGTCTACATAAGTCGACATCAGGTGTCATTCCTTGAACCCCGGTTGAAGGGATCATACCAGGTGCTACTTATAACACCTACAGTGGTAAAGGTATACGGAATCACTTCCGGGATCCATGCCTCTCATCTCAAGCCTGCGTCCTGTCCAGACTCTGGCTGGAAACTGGAAAAGACTGGTAACCCTTTGAAATTGTGTATTCGCCATGTGGATAAGGCTATAGACACTCCCCTTGGCCAATAGTTGTCCGAAACCCCATCAGCCTATTCAGCAGCGATGGCTGATCCCAAATCATACTGCAAAAGAAGTTTGGTCTATCTTGCATATAGCCCTCTTAGGGACCTGGTGGCCATCTCTCCACCCAGACATTTGTCAGCTGGCTATAGGTCTTTCCTATTGGGATATCCCTGATGAAGAGGATCCCACTAAAATTCCATTAAATCCCTTCCGTACCATAGGTAATGGAAACAAACATTATGGATATAGGGACACGTGAGCCAGATGCAGGTTGACTAGCCTAGATTACGATGTTTGCCTAGCGGACTCTCAAAGGCACAAACAGCCAGAACTGTGTGGGGGAAAAGCCAACTTCTTCTGTAAGTCATGGGGATGTGAGCATATAGGGGCTTCCTGGTGGAACCCAAACTCCTCATCAAATTTACTACACAGCATTGGGCATATTACCAATTAGACAACCAAAACCGATGGCCCCCAAATAGGTCTTAAGATCCTCAAATTCTGCATGACCTTTTTAACTTCGGCAAGTGCTCAAAAGGGTGGAAGGAAATTCCCCTATGTGGATGCCTTTTCCCTCCTTTGCTCACATCCTGAACTATGCTTCTCCAATAGATTCTCACCCACAGCTTTCTACTCCAGACTCTCTGCTGTCACTCCCACATCAGCACCCTGATTTCTCCCCTCCAATTACTAGATCAAACACCCAAACCTTCGCAGGTTCTCAGACGATTGCCTTCTTTCTGAGGTAGCAGGTACATAGGTACCCATCCACCCACTCACTCCTCTCTTCTCCTGTTAGTGCCCACACCGGGTCCCACCAGGTCCTCTTACCAGCTAACCCAAATCTCAAACCAGCTAAGGAGAGCCCTCAGACCCCTATCCAAGATGTAATGAAAATGGCCTTTAAAGTTGCTTTGTCATCACTGAAAACAGGTTACTAAAATTAAAATTTTCTCAGTTGCTTTTTGGGATACTCACTCCTGTCTTCCCCTCTGCCCTACCTGTTCTAGTTCTCAACTTTTTGTTGCCTGGAAAATGCCAAACCCCTTTCACATTATTCTTTTAAATCTCTCCTTCCTCATTCTCAGACCCAAGTAGCTGCTCTCAGACCCGCCTTCCCAGTCTTTCCCCTCTGTGCCAGGCCCACACAAAAGTCTTAACTGGCCTTCTCCAGAAGTCTTCACCATGGATGACATTAGGACTTTCAGACAAAGAGTCAATATAAAGGAGTTCAATGTAGATAAACTTCCCTTTTTCATGTTGCGCTGTTCTACTGGGCCACTGGCTCAAAAAATCAGCACTCCTAAGCTAGACACCCACTTACTAGTTTTTCACAAAACATGTGAACAAGGCCTCTGGCTTTGAGCTGGGCTTCACAGAGAGGGGTACATTTCTAAGATTAAGAAGTTACCAACTGGGCTCCATGGTTACAGCTAGCAGGGAGAAAAAAAAGACAAGAAAAAAGCTCTCCCACTCCATGTGTCCTTAAAATGTTAACTGTCCCAGAACAGAGGAAAAAAAAAAAAAAAACAGAAACGAAATCTTTTTTTTTTGTGAACTTCTGCAGACAGTGAACTTCTGAGCCCCTTCCCTTACATGTTGGGTACAAAATTCTGAAACTCCCTAAATTTGGGGTTCAGGTGATTAATTCATTACAACAGAAGCAATGCCCTCTAAATCCAGTTGCAAACAATAGGTCTTTTTCCCTGTCTTCGATGCTATCTTAGATGCTTTGCCTTGTCCGTCCCTACAACAGTATAATTCTATGTACTTAAACATTGTTTATGTTATCATAAAATGGTCAAAAGATGTGATTAATTATGTAATGTTGCAGATGTTTCCCAGAGTGCGCTATCATAACGCAGGTTCATTTAAATATCAAATATGGGGGCATACAACCCAGTTCCGCTGGGAACCTGTATCCCTCACTTTAGCCGTCCTATTAGGAAAAGGAGTTGCTGCAGGGGTGGGCACAGGAACCACTGACCTAGTCCATGGGACAAAACAAATGACCCAATTAGAAGCAGCAATAGACCAAAACTTAATGATATTAAAAACCTCCATCACAGCTTTATAGGAATCTTTAACCTCTCTGAATTTGTTTTACAGAACAGGCGAGGGTTGGACCTCATCTTCATGAGAGAAGGGGGGATTTGTGCTGCATTGAGGGAAGAATGTTGTTTTTATGCCGACCATACTGGAGTTGTAAAAAAATCTGAGTAAATTAAGAAGACGCCTTGAAGAGTGTCAACAAAAGAGAGAGGCACAAAAATGGTGGTTTGAGTCTTTCTTCACACAGTCCCCCTGGTTAACTATGCTTTTATCAGCCCTGGCCAGTCCATTAATAATCCTCATATTATTGCTAATTGTAGGACCCTATTTGCTCAACCTTGTAGTTTCCTTTCTACAAGCTCAAATTGGATAAGTTAAACTTATGGTAATCAGACAACAATATACCTCACTACCAGACATAAAATGTGAGACCCCCCAATGATCACTTTTATTATTAAAAGTAACCAGAATAAGAAGTGTGGAATGAAAGGTTAATAAAATAGGTACTGGTCACTTCCTGTTTTTCTGTATGCTTAACAAAACACTGTTGAAATCTTAAGATCTGTTTGCTAATCTTATTCCCAGAATGTGATGGCCCCAACTGCCAAACTGTTGAATGTACTACCTCTCCCATTGGCACCCAAACCACTCACTCGACCTGAACCATCAATAAATTTCCCTCCCTGCCCACACCAAGTAAAATACATAAGCTCTGCTTCAGCTGTTTTCAGGGCTCTATTCTCTATTCAAGTGAGCTCTGAGCCCCAGCATGCTGAACCCCCAATTAACCCTTTGCTGATGGATGAGACGGTCTCTTCGTGGTCTCTTCCTCCGATGCTCGCCTGACCTTTACATTGGTACAATCATACGTGTGAACTTTGCTTTGTGTTTTCAGAATTTTACTGTAGTAAAATGTATATGTAGATCAGGTGATGTGAGTATTTCCTTCACCATATCTGGGAGCAATATATTAAAGATGTATGAATTAGTATTGGGGGTAGAAAGAGGTGTACCATGAGTCTATGAATATAGAGATAATGCATGAATAGACTATACTGTGAATAAATAATATAACTGGTTCCAACTTTAACTAATGGATGGAATTGATATCTGAAAATATACAGGAAATATTATATTGATATAATACATTTAATCCTACCTGTTATACATCTAATGGTAATATTAGGGTTATGGATTATCATGAGGAGTGTGTGAGTTTTGCTTCAAAAGTGATTATGGAAATTGAAAATAATGTGTTTGGAAATAAGTCTCATGAAAAGACCAGTCAAGAAACCTTGAGGTATATATGTGTTCTGAAGCAGAAAGTGATTGAAAGTGAATCAAATGCCTATATATTTGCTAACTTGTGGATGAAATATATATATCCTATGATCTGCAAAAATTGAAGAAATAGTAATGTACCAGTGTCGAATAAAATGAATGATAAAATACACATAACGTCCCAAAGGAATCTACTTGAATTGATGTTCAACTGGTTCAGTAACTGTAGAAATATTAGGATTTGTATGCAACATTCACTGAAGTTAGTTTTCAGTACTAGGAAACAAATATGTATTTCAGGTGGATGAATATTTCTGAGAATAATCTTGTGAAAATTTGATTATAAATCCACATACATCAATATGAATGAATTTAGGGAGTGTATAATAAGACACATATATTTCATATTTTGAAAAACATGGAGAGTATATATATATATATATATATATATATATATATATATATATATATACACACACACACACTGAGACATTAAAAATAGCAATATATATGCCAATTGAAATTCACAATGAAATATACATAACCCACAGTTACAAAAATATTCATTTTACTGAACACCAATTTATGTATAATGTTGTTCAACTAGGAAGCTCACCCATAGGTTGAATTTTCAGTTCCAACAGCGTTTAGGAGGAGTGATCTGTTGTCACAATTTGTATCTGCCAATTCAGCCACCTCACAAGACTGGAAGTGTGTTACCAGTTAGGATTCTATATGTGCATATAAAAATACATGTCCTGAATAGTCCTCAGAGTAAGGGAGACAGGAATTCACATATTTCTTAAATTTAAAAACACATGGAGAACTATTTCAAAAAAATTGACAAGATTTATAACTTCTAACCTATATAATGAAAAAGGCAATTTCAACTATACACCATGCCTCCTCTGAACTGCTTGTATTTCTATTCTGTTTGGGTTATTTTCTCCAACATATTAGGATTAGTAGTCAGAGTCTAGTAGGTTATGTGTTAGTGTCAGAGATTCAGTATTTCAAATGGAAAATTGGAAAATGTATCCAATGTGTATGCAAATATGTGCTACACTCTCATCCAGAACAATGCCTTAACATTACCTTCACCTCAAGTAAGACACAATTAGAGGAGAAGAGTTTGAAAATTTGTGAATACATACCTGGAATGGAATATTATCAGGAATTCACAACCATGGAGGTGCTAGAGAAGTTTCCAAAAGTAAGGGAAAGGGTTAATACTCCACAAACATGGAGCTCTGCTGGCCTAAAGACTTCTGGAGAAACTGCCTCTGAGTCTAGGCACTTGAAATATATGTTGTTGTCATGAGCTTTTGCTTCTTTTCTAGTGAGACGATCAAAGTTGTGTCAGCATCTATGTGTCCTGTAGGACATAGATTGTAATATTCCAATGAACATGAGGGAACAGTGCTGAAATCACTCTTCGTAGGTATACTGTGGCCACTGTGGGCTAAGTGTCTCCCCGTGTGGACTGTATAGTCATTAGTTCTTCCTCCACTCTTCATTGTGTTTCTTGCTGCTGCACTCGGAGTTTGCTATTTGCTTCACGAAATACATGGAGTTCAACTGGGACACAGTACTGGTGGGAGTTCTGTCACGTATGGTGGGTCATGGTCTGCAGGAGAATGCAGCAACCAGGTTTCTATCCCACTTAGTTTGCCCCCTTGAACATAGCAACTGATTCTGAACATTGCCTGGAAACCACTCCATATATCAAGATGCATTTTCATAGCAAGGTCAGCTGGCTGCACCATGTCAGTAACAAGCCATTTGGAAGCCAATGCCAGATCCACATGGCCCCAACACAGAAGTTTTATCACACACCTGCCCACCACTGTTCTAGGACAACTACTCAGCAGCCTCCAACTTATTGGAATCTCTGCTCTACACCATTTTCATGAAACCCAGTCAATCAAGGCACTGTCTGGTATACTGATGATCAGCAACAGGACATCCAAAAGTTGTCCAATGCCACCTGGTCATGGGAATTTCAAAAATTTCGTAGTATTTAACTAGCCATTTTTCAAGATGAAGTTGGAGACACTGTGAGTTTCAATTCATTGAGGAACCATTAATGGAGAGGAAGCTCATTTCAATGAAAGATCTGGAGAAATCTTATAGGCAAGGCTTCCAAAAGAGTGGCCAAAAGGTCACATGAAGCCTGGCCCGTTGAGGTCTACATGTGAGGTCCATGTGTGTTTTGACTCTCAATTATGGTTGCCAAGTCTTTCAGAATAAAATCATGTGATATCCTGGCTGAGATTTCCAGTCTCTATGGAAAGCGACCCTGATCACATTTTTCAAGGGCAACTCTCATGCATGGCCTCCTAAAATCTAAACACAATTCATGGCAATACTTCTCTGAGGTCAGTTTCAGAACTCAGTCTCTAAGGGGAATCACACCAGAGTTAAGGCCCAGGAGGACCCAGTCATCTCTTCCAACTGCCACACAAATGACCACAATTAAAATAAAAGCACTCCCACATTGGCCTCATCTTCTTCCATATAGGCACTCATCATAAACTCTGGCTGGAAGTTTCCATGAGGGACGCAGCACAAGACATTTTCCAAAAAAGCTCCCTTGCTCCTCATTTGCCTAAAGTCAGGGTAGCCTCTACACCCTTCCTTTGAACCAGGAGTGATCAAATAACCCTGCCATTAATAGTGCTCTGCTTCTCCAATTCGAGGCCTACTGACTGTCAGGTATAGATTCTTTATGTGATTTGGAGTCATGAGAAAACACAAGCACCTATGGGCTATCCTCTGAAGGGCTTTGAAGAACTCATTTGACCCAAAGGTTCCCTATTCTCACTTGATGGAAGTCAGAAACTGAAAAGTTTGGGCGAACGTCGGAGGAAAAGACCACCAAGAGACTGTCTCATGCCACAGCAAAGGGGTTATTGGGGGGTCCAGCATGCTGGGACTCAGAGTTCACTCCAGAGGAGCAAAGAACAAAGAGCCCCGAGAACAACTTAAGCTGAGTTTATGTTCATTCTTTAGAGGGGGCAGGGACTTTACATACATCATATCCTCCTTTAGCAAATCATCATATACCACGTGAAAATCAAAAAACAACTCTAAAAGATGATTAGCACATTCATTGGCAGGAACAGGTCGGGCAGCGGGTGATTGGTCAGCCCTGAGAAGGAGTATACATTTAAACTGATTGTTTGAAGCCCTGAGGTGTATTCGTGCTGAGCTGCACGGTTAAGGGGAAGGGGTTGTTAAGTAACTAGGTGGTCAGGGAAGATATCAACTCACATCTAATGCGAACTTCCGGGAATTGTCTTAACTGCCACAGGAATTTCAGTTTCTCAGTGCAGCTTGGAAACTTTACAAAACCTGGTTCTTTACGTTTCAATTTCAATTTCTTTTATTCTTTCATTTTCCACTCCTTTTTCTGACTACTTTTAATCTTAAAAGTAATGAATCATAATTATTGCGGGTTCTCACATTCTATTTCTGCAAGTGGAGCATATTTCTGTCTGATTACCATGAGTTTTATCTGCCCAATCTGAGCCTGGAGAAAGGAAACTATTAGGTTAAGCAAACAAGGTCCCACAGTTAGTACCAGCATAAGGATGATCAGGGGTCCATTTAAGGCTGATAAGAGTGTAGTTAACCAGAGGGATTGGGTAAACCACGACTCAAACGACCCTTGTTGAATCTCCCTTTCTCTCTGGTGCACTTCAAGGCATTTTCTTAATTTACTCATGGATTTTGAAACTCCAGTATGGTGAGCATAAAAACAACATTCTTCTCTCAGTGCAGCACAGAGCCCCCCCTCACTGATGAGGAGGAGGTCTAATCCTCACCTGTTTTGTAAAACAACTTCAGAGAGAGAGGTTAAGGATTCCTGCAAAGCTGTGATGGAGGTCTCTAAGATCTTCAAGTCTTGATCTATTGCTGTTTCTAATTCGGCCATTTGTTGTAACCCACGGATCATATCAGCTGTTCTCATACCCACTCCTGCAGCAGCTCCTATCCCTAATAGAATGGCTAGAGTAAGGGACACTGGCTCCCTGCGAAATCGGGTTGTTTGTCGCCCTAGTAGACCTTCAAATGATTCTGCATCATCATAGAGCACCCTGGGGAGTATCTGCACCATTATACAATAATTTACAGAGCCGTGCAATACCTGGGCTGAAATGCATGGAGTTCTGACTGTGTGGAGTTCAGTACCATAAAGGTTCCTTTAATTAGTTCCCAGGGGGAGGAGTCAGCTGTACTCTGGACTGGGGAAGTAGGCAAAGATGGAAACCGGGAAGTATGAGATGGTAGACGGGTTCTGGTAGATCTAGACATGGGAGGTTTAGTAGGCTTAACTCCTGGCTTGAGAGGATTGGGCGCTATTGCTGTGGAATTTTCTTCCTTTTTAAGCCGGATGTTGAACCAGAGACCAAAGTCATTATCAGGGCCATAAATATAGAATCGCATTCCCCAAGCATTTCCCATAGGCCATGTTGTTCTGAGGTAGCCCCTTCCTTTGGAAGTGAAAGTTATATTGAGGGGGTAACATAGACTATTCTTTCCACAGCGAGTTTTTGACACCACTTGGCTAGCGGCACATTTCTTGGAATCAATCCAGGTGTCATTTGGTCCTACCTGAATCATACTGTCTGAGAAGTTTGGGTTCCACCATGCAGCTCCCGTTTGTTCACAACCCCAAGATCTACAATAAAATCACTGGGTCCTCCACAGGTTTGGGCCTGTTTGCGACTTCGGAAATCAGATGGGCACACATAATTCAAGACCAGCTAGTTTACACCTGAGCTGTGGGAGATGACATCCATAATTTATGGGGTAAGGTGGTCTATGTTGCCCTGGTTTGGGTTTGAGTGGTATCTGTGTGGGTCCTCTATGTCAGGGAGATCCCAGTCAGAGAGGCCTATGACAAGCTGACAAATGTCCGGGTGGAGAGATGGCCACCGAGTTCATAAGGGGGCTGTATGTGAAATAGACCACACTACTTGCCCAGTAGGATTTATAACTTGCCATTGTTGCTGAACAGGCTGATGGGGATTAGGACTGCTGTTGGTCAGGGGAAGAATCCATAGACTTACCCACACGATGGACACGCAACTTGAGATGGTTACCAGTCTGTTCCAGTTTCCAGCCAGAGTCTGGACAGGGCGCAGGCATGAGATGGGTGGCATTGATCCAGGAAGGGATCCCATCCACTTTCACCACTGTGGGTGTTAAAAGCAGCACATGGTATGGTCCTTTCCAGCGGGGTTCCAGGGATGACACCTGATGCCGTCTCACGTAGATGAAGTCTCCCACTTGATATCAATGTGGGGTTCTCTCGTCTCCAGGCTGATAAGCAGAGGCCAACTGTTTCCACAGGTATCGCTGGGTGCTGGGATTGTTCAAGGGCTTTAAGTCTGTCAAGCAAAGGGGCGTGAAAGGAATCATTAATTCTCAGAGTTGGCGTTAGGTCCCTTACTGGAGGAGGGGCAACATAGAGAATTTCATAAGGGGTGAGGTTACACAAAGAGGCGGAGGGGGTATTTCTTGCACAAAACAGTGCATAAAGTAGGAGAATAGTCCAATTTTTTATGCCGGTTTCCAAGCTTAATTTCGTTAAGGTCTCTTTGGTGGTTCTATTCATTCTTTCTACCTGTCCTGAGCTCTGGAGTCAATAAGCACAATGTAACTTCCAACTAATCCCCAGGTTCCTGGAAAATCACTGACTTACCTGGGCCATGAATGCCGGTCCGTTATCGGACCCTATTACTTTAGGCAGGCTGAACCTTGGAAAATGTCTTCTAGGAATTTTTTGACCACTATCTGAGCCGTTTCTTTCTTCATGGGGAAGGCTTCGACCCATCCTGAAAAACTATTTGAAAAAGACTAGGAGATATTTAAGTCCATACCTTGCTGGCTTAATTTCAGTAAAGTCCACTTCCCAGAATTGTCCTGGTCTGGTTCCTCGTAAGTGCTTCCCTGCAGGAAGCTTGGATGGGTAAGTATTAACTAATTGGCAGACGTGACAAGCTCTAGTCACCTGCTCAGCTATTTCTTTCCTCTGTGAGTCAGTCAATACTAAGTCCTTTTTTCGGTCCTTTAAGAGTGCCTATAACTTCTTTGAGCCTAAGTGGGTGAGCTAGTGTACGACTTTGACATAAAGGTGGGCTTTTTGAAATTGTAAACTTGGCCTTGTAGGGCCCCAGAGTTCTGTATCTGTCTCCTCAGATGATAAGTTGCCTGAATGTTCCGGTGCAGCAAAATCTCTTGATTGTTGTTCCCCCCGGTGTGGAAAAAGTTAACAGAGTCACTCCATTTAGGGCTGCCAATTAACCTTCCTCCTCTGCCCTTCTGTTTCCAACCACCACGGGGTCGATTCCCTTCTGGTGCCCTGGACAGTG
Source organism: Callospermophilus lateralis (assembly GCF_048772815.1). Lineage (NCBI taxonomy): Eukaryota > Metazoa > Chordata > Mammalia > Rodentia > Sciuridae > Callospermophilus > Callospermophilus lateralis. The sequence goes on from NW_027511113.1 coordinate 58,587, forward strand.
CACTATTGCTAGTTCCTTAGGGCCCTACACGGCTGAGAGAAGGTGGAGGATCTCATATTTGTTCTTTAATTCTTCCTCAGTGGAGGTTAATAGCCCCTTTTGCTGGCAAATAGTTCCGTGCACATTTGCAGTGGCAAATTCATAGCGGCTATCAGTGAATATGGTGGCCCTTTTGCCTGTTACTAGTTCCAATGCTTTCGTAAGGGCAATTAGTTCTGGTTTTTGGACTGATGTCCCTTCTGGGAAACCAGAGGACCAGATGACATTAGTTTTGCTGACTACTGCTACTCCACCCACCACTTACCATCTTGGAGGAAGCTGTTGCCGTTCATAAACCATACGACTTCAGGGCGAGGCAGAGGCTGATCCTTCAAGTCTCGTTGTATACTGGTTTCTTCTGCCAGTATGTGTTGACACTCATGAGCGATGCGTCCTGATGATTCTTCTGGCAGCAGTGTAGCCAGGTTGAGTGGAGCAGGGGGTCCCAGCGTTATTCTGTCTTTGTCTAGCAAGAGGCTCTGGTAGTGGGTAATTCTGGAGTTTGATAGCCATCTCGCTGGAGGCTGACAGATGATGCTCTCCAGAGCATGGGGGGCTATAATGGTTAGCTTCTGTCCCAACGTTCATTTATGAGCATCTTTTATTAGAAGGGCTGCCGCTGCTATAGCTCTTAAGCAATGGCGCCACCCGCTAGCCACTGGGTCCAGTTTATTTGATAAGAATGCTACCGGCCTTTTCCAAGGTCCCAAAGTCTGAGTGAGCACAACCTGTGCTATTCCTTTCTTTTCCTCAATGTAGAGAGTGAAGGGTTTTTCTACATCTGGGAGTGCTAAGGCCGGAGCAGATAGCAGCGCCTTTTTTTGACATTATCCCAAGCTTGTTGGTGCTCAGGGGTCCATTGGAAGTGGGAATCCCCCTTTATCATCGGGTATAAAGGGGCAGCCAGAGACGCGATCCCAGGAATCCATAACCTGCAAAAGCCGGCAGTCCCAAGAAACTCTCTGAGTTCTCTCTTATTAAATGGGGGTGGTATATACACAAAGGTTCGTTTTCTGGGCTCAGTGAGACATCATTTGCCACCCCTAAGAGAATAACCCACGAAGATTACTTCTTGCTGACAAATTTGGACCATTTTGGCAGAAGACCTATATTCAAGCCGAGCAAGCTTGGATAATAATGCTTGGGTCCCAGACTCATAGTTCTACTTGGTGTCGGCTGCCAGTAGCAGATCATCCACATATTGGAGTAGAGTGACTTCAGGGTGTGCAGTTCTGAAGTCATTGAGGTCCCTGTGGAGTGCTTCATCAAAGAGAGTGGGTGAGTTTTTGAACCCCTGTGGGAGTCTAGTCCAGGTTAGTTGGCCAGATGTTCCTGTTTCTGGGTCTATCCACTCAAAGGCAAACAGAAACTGACTGTAATAATGTAGGGGCAAGCAGAAGTAAGCATCTTTTAAGTCCAGCACAGTGTACCATTCACGCTCCAGATTCAGAGTGTTAAGCAAATTATAAGGATTGGGTACCGTGGGGTGAATGTCCTGCACTCTGTTGTTGATCTCTATTAGGTCTTGAACAGGACGATAGTCCCCAGTTCCTTGCTTTCTTACTGAGAGCAGGGGGGTATTCTAGGCCGATTGACAGGGACTTAGGACCCCAAGAGCCAGATATTTCTGAATATGGGGCCTTATCCCATCCTTAGCTTCTTTGCTTAGAGGATATTGTTTAACACTGATTGGAGAGGCAGAGGCTTTTAATTCTACTACTATTGGAGGTTGTTTTACGTCTAGACCTAACCCAGCAGTTTTTCCCAGGCATTAGGATAATCTTTTATCCATTTCTGGGGTAGTTTGCCTGTTTGATCAGTCCTAGGGTCCGCGAAGAGTTGATGTTCATCTTCTATGCACATAGTCAAAGCCGTGATTATGGGAGTTTTTACTGAAGGCTTTAGAAACTCCACTTGGGGACCATCAGGGTTAAAGGTTATTCTAGCCCTGAGTTTGGTAAGCAGATCCCTGCCCATCAATAGGCTGGGCATTCTGGGATTACTAGGAAAGAGTGGTGGACATTTCCATTTCCTAGGCCCATAGTCCTCCTAGTTGTCCAAGCCCGATATTTACTGAGATTAGCCCCTTGAACAAGGGACCATTTATTTGATAGGGGGCCCAGTTGGGTCTTAAAGGCTGAGTATACTGCTCCTGTATCCACTTCAAAGTTCACTGGGGTCCCCTCTACTTCAAATGTTACCCTGAGCTCGGGGAGGGGATCCGAGCCCCGACTTTCCTAGTCCTCTTCTAGAGTCAGCATGGTAGGCTGGCATCTTTGCTTCTTTTTGGGGCACTCTTTGGCCCAGTGTCCTTTTTCTTTACAGTAGGCACATTGATCTGAGGCCAGGGGCAGCCTTTGGCCTGAGCCCAGGTATCCCTTTCTGTCTCCCTGGTTTTTAACTTCTGGCCTATTTGCTGCTGTGACCAGAACCTTAGGCAATGCTTTACTCTGCCATTTGCTCCTTTCATCCTCCTTTTGTTCCCTTTCTTTCTTTCTCCTCTGTTCCCTCTCCTCCTCAGTTTCTCTCTTATAATATACTTTCTCAGCTTCTCTGACTAAGTCTCTTTAGGTCATATCTTGTAATCCATCTAGACGTTGTAACTTTCTCTTAATATCTAGGGCAGCCTTCGCAATAAAGGCCATTGCAACAGATGCCTTTTGGTCCTCTGCCTGAGTATCAAAAGGAGTATATTTCCTATATGCTTCCCTAATTCTCTCCAGAAACTTACGGGAGACTCTTTAGGCCCTTGGATAATCTCTCTTACCTTGGCCAAATTAGTTGGCCCTCTGGTGGCCACTCGGAGACACGCTATTAGAGTCCGGTGATAAGTGGACAGATGCTACCTACCTTCAAAGTTGTTGGGGTCCCAGTTGGGTCGGTTCATGGGTCCGTAGGGATGGAGAGGGAGCATCACAGGGGCTTCCGAGTTTTCTATTATCCGTCGCCGGCGGGCGGGTTCCTTTAGGTGGCCCAGCTTCCTCCAGGGGAGGAGGGTCTGTTGCTGCTGCGGGGAAGTCCCCTGGAAGGCTTGAGTTAGGCCCAATTGCCTCTAGCAGTGAAGAGGCTGAGTCAGCGCCGGAGGATCATCAGGAACGTGTTGGGGTTTGGGGAGCGAGAGTAGAGAATAAGGAGGGGGAGGAGTGTCCAGTCTTGTGACTCTGGGAGAATGGAGGGAAGAGGGGGAGGGGCGGAAGGTTTGAATGATAGGATCTGGGGGAAGGGGTATATGGCTGTTAATCTGGGGGCCATGTGGCCCCGACTGAAAGAGAATATCTCTGAATTTTCAGATTACAGGGAAGTAGAAGGATCCTTCTTGGGGCCACCCGATTCTGAGGATGGGCGATTCTGAAACACAGAAAGTCTGCCTGGTCAGGCGTTTTACTGAAAAAGATAGATTCTGGGCCCTTGAGCGAACATCAGTCCATGATGAGGGGTCAGAGACAGAGTCGTGGAAGTGCTTTGTCCCATAATGAGAGTTACTCAAACAGGGACAGTGAAGACACAAACGCGACAGAGACAAAGACAAAGAGTAAACATTTAACATGAGTCCAAGACAAAGATTAGAACTGAGTAACTGGCAAAACCTGATGGGTTAGACAATAAAGATAGACAGTAAACTCAACAGAGTTCAGGACAATGAACAAAACTGAATAGCCGGCAAAACCTGATGGGCTGGCAAACTGAATCCTAAATCTAAATACGAGAACATGAATGAATTTAGGGAGTGTATAGAAGACACATATATTTTATATTTTGAGAATTCTGGAGAGTGTGTATATATATACACACACACACAAAACACACACACAGACATTAAAAAGTAGCAATACATATGCTAATCGAAATTCATCATAAAATATATATCATCCACATATGCAAAAGTATTTATTTTACTGAAAATAGATTCATATACAATGTGTTTCTACTAGGAAGCTTATCCATAGGTTGAATTTTCAGTTTCAACAGCGGTTAGGAGGAGTGATCTTTTCTCACAATTTGTATCTGCCAAGTCAGACAACACACGAAAATTAACCTGTGATACCAGGTAGGATTCTATATGTGAATATCAATATACATGTGCTTAATAGTCTATAGAGAAAGTCAGACAGGAATTCACATATTTGTTAATTTTAAAAACACATGGAGAATTATATTAACCAAAAATTGACTAGATTTAAAACGAATACCCTTTATCATGCAAAAGGCATGTCCAAATATACACCATGCCTCCAGTGAACTGCTTGTATTCCTATTCTGTTTGGGTTATTTTTCTCTACATCATATTAGGATTAGTAGTCAGAGTCTAGTAGGGTTTGGGTTACTGTCATGGTTTCAGTATTTTGATTGGAAAATAGGAAAATGAATCCAATGTGTATGCAAATATGTGCCACACAAAAATGTTCCCACTCTCATCCAGAACAATGCCTTGACATTACCTTCGCCCCAATAAGAAACAATTAGAGGAGAAGAGTTAGAAAATCTGTGAATGCATATCTGCAATGGAACATGCTCAGGAGTTCACAAACATGGAGGTGGTAGAGGAGTTTCCAAAAGTATGAGTCAGGGTAAACACTCCACAAACATGGAGCTCTGCTGGCCTAAAGACTTCTTGAGAAACGGCCTCTGAGGTTGGGCCCTTGAAATATATATTGTTGTCAGGAGCTTTAGCTTCCTTTGTAGTGAGACCATCAAAGCTGGGTCTGCATATATGTGACTTGAAGGACATGGTTTCCTATTTTTTAATAAACCTGAGGGAGCAGTGCTGAATTTTCTCGTTGTAGGTAAACTGTGGCCACTGGGGGCTAAGTGTCTCCCCATGTGGACTGTGAAGCCATTTGGTCATCCTCCACTTTTTGTGGTGTTTCTTCCTGCTGCACTGGGAGTATGATATTTATTTCAAGAAATACATTGAGTTCAACTGGGATAGAGTGCTAGAGGGAGTTCTGTCATTTGTGGTGGGTCAGGGTCTGCAGGAGAATGCACCAAAAAGTCTTCTCTCCCACAATGCTTGTCCCCTTGACCATAGCAATCTGATTCATAATATTGCCCTTAAATCTCTCCATATACAAAGATGCCATTACATATAATGGTGTGCCATCTACACCATGTCAGTTTCAAGCCATTTGAAGCCAATGGAAGATCCACATGACCCCACCACAGATGTTCTATCACACACCTGCACACCACTGCTCTAGGCCCACTGCTCAGCAGGCTCCAACTTACTGTCATCTTTGTTCTACACCATTTTCATGAAACCCAGTTAATCAAGGCACTGTCTGGTACACTCATGATCAGTAACAGGACATCCAAAGATTCTCCAGTGCCACCTGGTAATTGGAATTTAAAATATATCACGGTATTTATCTAGGATTAAGAAGATAGTCGGTAGGATTAGAAAGAAGAGTGAGTAAAGGATTTGGAAAAAACGTTCTTCTTCTCCAATTTGAGGCCGACTGTCATTCGTGTGCGACTCTCTTGCGTGGCCTCCTAAAATTCCAACACCATTCATGGCAATACTTCTCTAAGGTCATTTCCAAAACTCTGTTTCTAATGGGAATCACACCAGAGTTCAAGCCCAGGTGGGCCCAGTCATCTCTTTCAACCACCACACAAATGACCACATTTAAAACCAAAACTCTCCCACATGGCCCTCATCTTCTTTCATATAGACACTCATCATAACCTCTAGCTGTGTGTTTCCATGAGGGGAGCAGAGCAAGACAGTGTCCACAAAGCTCCCTTGCCCCTAATTTGCCTAATGTCAGGGTGGCCTGGACACCCTTCCTGTGAACCAGGAGTGATCAAATAGCCCTGCTATTAATACTGCTCTGCTTCTCCAAATTGAGGCCTACTGACTGTGGGGTTTTGATTCTTTATGTGAATTGGAGTCATGAGAAAAACCCAAGCACCTCTGGGCTGCCCTCTGTAGGGCTTTGAAGAACCCATTTGAGTGAGTCTAGGAGTTGGACAATAAGTTCTTTAGGAATACGCTTTTGCTGAGAGAGTGAATGTAAATGTCAGCACATTTAAAGGGTCATTCCCAATGATGAACTGGAGAAAAGGTGTTTGAGAGGAGAGATAAATAGAGACATTAGGAAATCAGGCAAAGGACAAAATGAGTAGTAGCATAAGACATTTTTAACAGGGTTGAGGTTGAATATATAATCTTAGGAAAAAACAGATATGTAGTCACCAATACCAATGATATTTGAGAGCATTAGGGAACCAGGACATGGATGTTGTTAGTAATACATGCTCACATTCAATTTAGGTTTTGGTACAAATATAAGTGTGACCCTTGCATTTTGTGTCAGGAATATTACTGTGATGAAATGTATGTGTATATCAGGTGACTAGAGTATTTCTTCCACCATTTCTGAAAGCAATATTTTAAAGAATTATAAATTAGTATTGGGGATAAATTTAGCTGTACTCTGAGCGTATGAATATAGAGATGATGCCTTAATAGACCATACTGTGAATAAATAATATAACTGGTTCCACTTTTAGTAATGGATTGAATTGATATCTGAAAATATATAAGAATTTTATGTTGATATACAATCATTCATTCCAATCAGTTATACATCTATAGCTAATAATAGGATTACAGTTTATCATGATGGGTGTGTGAGTTTGCTTCAAAAGTGATTATGGAAATCGAAAATAATGTGTTTGGAAAGAAGTCTCATGAAAAAACCAGTCAAGAAACCTGGCGGAATACCTGTGTTCTGAAGCAGGAAGTGATTGAAAGTGAAACAAATGCCTATAAATTTGCTAACTTGTGGAAGAAATATATATCATATCATGTGTGTATAATGAAGAAATAGTAATGTACCAGTGTTGAATAAAAATAAACGTCAAAATAGACATCATGGAACATAGGAATCTACTTGCATTGATGTTAAACTGGGTCACTTACTGTAGAAATATTAGTATTTGTATGCACCATTCACTGAATTTAGTTTTCAGTACTAGGAAACAAATATGAAGTTCAGGTGGTTTAATATTTCTGAGAATAATCTTGTGAAAAGTTGATTAGAAATCCAAATACATGAACATTAATGAATTTGGGGAGTGTACAATAAGATGCATATATTTCACATTTTGAAAAATCTGGAGAGTATATATATATATATATATATATATATATATATATATATATATATATATACAAAACCCACACAGAGACATTAAAAAGTAGCAATATATATGCCAATCAAAATTCATCATGAAATATATATCGTCCACAGATCCAAAAATATTTATTTTACTGAACATGAATTTATATATAATGTTTTTCAACTAGGAAGCTCCCCCAAAGGTTGAATTTTCAGTTTCAACAGCGTGTAGGAGGAGTGATCTCTTCTCAAAATTTGTATCTGCCAAGTTAGCCACCTCAAAAATATTTTCGTGTGATACCAGGTAGGATTCTATATGTGCATATACAAATACATGTGCTTAATAAGCTACAGAGAAAGGAAGACAGGAATTTACATATTTGTTTACTTTAAAAATACACGGAGAACGATTTCAATAAAAAATTGACCAGATTTATAACTCCTTCCCAATATATTGTAAAAGGCAAGCCCAACTGTACACCACCCCTCCTCTGAACAGCTTGTTTTTCTATTCTGTTTGAGTTATTTTTCTCCATTATATTAGAATTAGTAGGCAGAGTCTAGTAGGGTATGGGTTAGTGTCAGGGATTCCGTATTCCGATTAGAAAATTGGAAAATGTATCCAATGTGTATGCAAATATGTGCTACAAAAAAATCTTCCCACTCTCATCCAGAACAATGCATTGTCATTACCTCCGCCCCAAGTAGTACACAATTAGTGGAGAAGAGTTAGAAAATCTGTGAATACAAATCTGGAATGGAATATGCTCAGGAGTTCACAACATTGGAGGTGGTAGAGGAGTTTCCCAAAGTAAGGTACAGGGTAACATTCCACAAATATGGAGCTCAGGTTCCCTAAAGACTTATTGAGAAACTGCCTATGAGGTTGGGCACTTGAAATATATGTTGTTGTCAGGTGCTTTTGCTTTCTTTCTAGTGAGACCATCAAAGCTGGGTCTGCATCTATGGGACCTGAAGGACATGGTTTCTTATTTTTCAATGAACATGAGGCAGCAGTGCTGAATTCTCTCTTTGTAGGTAAACTGTGCCCAATGGGGGCTAAGTGTCTCCCCATGTGGACTGTGAAGCCATTTGATCTTCCTCCATTTTCGAGGTGTTTCTTGGTGCTGCACTGGGAGTTTGGTATTTGCTTCACGAAATACAAGGAGTTCAACTGGGACACAGTGCTGAAGGGAGTTCTGTCATGTGAGGTGGGTCAGGGTTCTCAGGACTATGCACCATCCAGGCTTCTATCCCTCATAGCTTGCCCCTTTGTCCATAGCAACCTGGTTCTGAACATTGCCCTGAAACCTCTCCATATAACAATATGCCTTTACATAGAATATTCTGCTGGCTGCACCATGTCAGTCACAAGCCATTTGGAAGCCAATGGCAGATCGGCATGGGCCCACACAGATATTTTATCATACATCTTTCCACCTCTACTCTTGGCCCACCACTCAGCAGGCTCCAACATACTGGTATCTCTGTTCTACACCATTTTCAAGAATCCCAGTCAATAAAGGCACTGTCTGATACACTCATGATCAGACGTAGGACATCCAAAGGTTTCCCAGTGCTACCTGGTAATGGGAAATTCAAAAATTTCATGGTATTTATCTTGGCATTTTTCAAGGATTAAGTTGGAGGCACTGTGGGTTTCAATTCATTCTGGAACCATTAAATGGTGAGGACGCTCATTTCAATGTAAGCTCTGGAGAAGTCTCACCGGCAAGGCTTTCCAAAGAGTGGCCAAAAGGTCACATGAAGCCAGGCTCATTGAGGTTTACAATGTGAGGTCCATGTGTGTTTTGATTCTCAACTATGGCTGCCATGTCTTTAAGAATATAATCATGTGATATCCTGGCTGAGATTCCCAGTGCTCTGTGGAAAGTCACCCTGGGCCTAGATTTCAGTTTTCAAGGGCGAGTCTCATGTGTGGCCTTTTAAAATCCCAACACAATTCATGGCAATACTTCTCTGAGGTAAGTTCCTGAACTCAGACTCTAAGGGGAATCACACCAGAGTTAAAGCCAAGGTGGACCCAGTCATCTCTTCCAACCACCACACAAATGACCACAATTGAAACAAAAACATTCCCACATGGCCCTGATTTTCTTCCATATAGACACTCATCATAACTTCTTGCTAGAGGTTTCCATGAGGGGCACAGTCAAAGACAGTGTCCAAAATAAGCTCCTTTGCCCCTCATTTGCCTAAAGTTCGACTGGCCTGGACACCCTTCCTGTGAAACAGGAGTTATCCAATAGGCCTGCCTTTAATACTGCTCTGCTTCTCCAATTTGAGTTCTACTGAATGTGGGGTTTAGGTTCTTTTTGTGTATTGGAGTCATGAGAATACACAAGCATTAATGGGCTAGCCTCTGCAGGGCTTTAAAGAACTCATTTGATCCAAAGGATCCCAATTCTCACTTGATGGAGGTCAAGAACCTTACAGAGGAAGGCGAGAGACTTCATCCACAATGACTGCTCTTTTGGCCACTTTGGTTTTGAATGCACACATGGGATCTTTCTTTACATCCATCAGGTGCTGACAATCTAAGCCACAGCCTCACACAGGGCCAAGAACCTGATTCAGACACATCCCTTTCCAAAGCAATTAAGCAAAGAGCCACAGGTGATTTCCATTCATTTCCATTTGAAAACTGTTTTCTTCAGGCTTCACAAAGGGGTGGCCTGCAGCAAAGACCTTCCTGACTTTCAGGGCTAAAGAACAATAGGTAAACAAAAAGCCCAAGCAGGGTTTTTCCACTGAGAGGTTAGTAGTCACACTGATATCCGAGTTTTCTGAGATGCTCGCCTTTATCTTCAGCTATCCAGTATATGGCCATGTGACAGAGCTTGGAGATGGTACATATCTGGGACACAAAACCATGAGCCTATTCTGGAGAGTCGCCAGAACTCAGGAAGAGAACCAGAACTTAGGAAGATAGCAGGTGTTGCCTATGGATAAGGCAAGCCCTGGTCCATTCATTAATTGGGCAGGATAAATGCTGGGAAGGTTTCTACTAGACAGGACACATCCATTGATGCATTCTTTTTTCTAATGTCTACAACCACGGACAGAGTGAGATACACAGACTTAAAAACACACGCCTTGTGAAACGACTTAGTAGAAACATTTCACTCCAAACCACGAAACCGTCTTTCCTACCTATTCTCAGAACATGAGACAAAGCCACACACGCACACCCACACCCATAAAGGCACCTCCTTCCCCCAAGTAAGTGTGTTACTATCTGGAGTATCCTCTGACTGGTGGGCCATACTATGTTCCCCTGAAATGGCCTGTACTGTCTCAGATCTGGTCTCCTTGGCAAACTCTGTGAAGTTGTCAGGAGCCAGCGGTGAGCCACTACCTGCTTTCTCAGGAAAGGCCCCTCTTTAGAGCTTTCCTGGCATTTGGCCATCCTCATATCAGTAGGTAAAAAAAGACTGACTCTGTCCTTGGTAAATCCACACAAGTGAGCCCACTGGGACTGGGACTGGGACTGGGAATGGCTCTGGATGCCTGGCTTCCTGGATCCCAAGTTCAGAGAGTTCCATCAACAAGGAAGTGAGGTGAGGTCACTTCCTTCAGGAACTGAATGAGGTCACTGCCTTGGCAACCATTTTGCCCTAACAGTTGCTTGCAAGGGTCACATAAGATGGTGGCTGCCTCTAGTTCCTGTGACACTTTCACAATTTAGATTGTTTTTATCAAGCATAGGAACCCGTGAACAGCTCTCCACATAGGCCTGGTTTGGTCCATCTTCTCTTCATTAAAAAGAGAGAGGCTGATTGAGACACAACCCTTTATCCTGACCAGGTTGTTTGCCATTGAAGATGACTTTTACTCTACCAGGTCCTTCATAGCTGCCTACATCTTCTCCAGGGATCATTTCTGCACGGACCTTTGAGGTTCTAAGCAGAGGGAAGATCCACTACATTCTGGTATTGTAAGACCAACTCTGTCCCTGCTCTTCTGTAACGTTAGATTGAGGGAACAGTGTATGGTTAGTGTTAATAACATGTTTGATTTGGTTAGGAATCATTCTGCTGGATGAATAATGGTATTGGGAACCTGTGATATGTATGAGAATATATAGGTGAAATATATGTATGAAAACAGAAATCTAGGTAAGATTTGAAGCCCAGAAGAGCAATGGGGCCTTTATTTGGATACTTAGCTTTGAATAACGATCTGCACAGATGTGTCAGATTAATCGATATACAATGGCATAGGAACTTGTACCTTGAATGATTGAATGTAGAAGAGATCATTAGGTCAAAATTGAATGTCGGTAGTGAGAGGTTAATAAAATAGGTACTTGTCACTTCCTGTTTTTCTGTACGCTTAACAAAACACTCTTGAAATCTTGAGAACTCTTTGCTAATCTTGTTTCCAGAAGGTGCTGTCCCCAACTGCCAAACTGCAGAATGTAGACCCTCACCCATTTGTACACAAACTGCCCACTCACCCGGACCAATCAATAAACTTCCTTCCTTGCCCTCTCCAAAAATATTATATAATCTCTGCTTAAGCTGTTTTCCTGGCTCTCTGCTATATTCAAGTGAGCTCTGAGCCCCAGCGTGGTGGACCCCCAATAAACCCTTTGCTGTTGCATGTGACAGTCTCTTTGTAGTCTCTTCCTCCGACGCTCGCCTGATCTTTTCATATGGAGGTTCCACTGAAATCCAGCAGCGGCGGACGAGAGACCCCATGTGTCCTTGCTTTCACTGTTTGTGTTTCTTTCATTATGGGACAGAGCACTTCAATGCCTCTGTCCCTGACTCTTGATCACTGGACCAAAGTTCACTTAAGGGCTCAGGATCTTTCTTTTTCAGTAAATCTCCAGACCTGGCACACTCTCTGTGCCTCAGAATGGCTCACCTTTGGAGTCGGATGGCATCTAGAAGGATCTTTCTACTTCCCACTAATTTAAAAAGTCAGAGATATTGTCTTTCATCCAGGGCCACATAGCCATCTGGCTCAACAGCCATTTATCTTAACTTGGCAGGACCTCTGCAAATCTCCTCCTCCATGGGTGAAGTCTTTTCTTCCCCCTGCGCCCACTCCTACTCCATACCCCCAAATCTCTCAAACCCTCTACTCTTCTTCCTCCTCCACCCTCTCTTCTCCCTTAGTCACAAGATTTGACTCTACTGGATTCTCCTCCCTCTCCTTATCCCCTGTCCTCTTCCCCCACCCCCCAACAAACTCTAAATGATTCCCCTGCTGCTGACTCAGCCTCTCCGCAATTGGAGGAGCACAGCGCCAACCAGATAGTTCCCTGGTGGCACAAAAAGCCCCTCCTTCCCTTGAGAAAGCTGGCCCGGCTAAAGGAACTCACCAGCGGTGAATGATTGAAAACCCTGGAACTCCCGTGATGCTCCCGCTGCTTCCCTATGGGCCAATGATTGACGACGGCCATGGGGAAAAAATACAAGCCTACTAGATTTGGTCTTTCTCCTCTTCAGACCTACATAACTGGAAAAATAAGAATCCCGTTTTTCCAAGGACCCCACCTGGCTCACAGGTGTGGTTGAGTCATTGTTGTTTTCACACTACCCTACTTGGGATGACTGCCAACAACTCCTAAGGACTGTCTTAATGACAGGGGAACAAAAGAGAATACTCCTGGAAGCTGGAAAAAAAAATCCTCTGACCAGATGTGTGACCGACACAACTTCCCAACATAATCAAAGCCAGCTTTCCTTTGAACCGACCCAACTGTGGCCCCAAAACCTTTGAAGGTAGGGAGCATCTGTCCACTTATCGCCGGGCTCTAATAGTGGGTTTCCGTGTGGCCTCCAGGTGACCAACTAATTAGGCCAATGTAAGAGAGATTATTAAAGGGCCTGATGAACCTCCCTCTATGTTTCTAGAGAGAATTATAGAGGCATATAGGAGATATCCGCTTTTTGATCCTCAGGCTGAGGATCAAAAGGCATCTGTCACAATGGCCTTTATTGGGCAAGCTGCCCTGGATATTAAAAGAAAGTTACAATGCTTAGATGGATTACAAGATATGACTTTGAGAGATTTAGTCAGAGAAGCTGAGAAGGTATACTTTAAGAGAGAAACTGAGGAGGAGAAGGGAGCTAGGGAGAATAAAAGAAACAAAAGACAGACTAAGGCATTGACTAAGGTCCTGGTCACAACAACAAATAGGGCAGAAATTAAGAAACAGGGAGACAGGAAGGGATACCTGGTCCCACACCAGAGGACACCCCTGGCCTCAGATCACTGTGCCTACTGTAAAGGTAAAGGACACTGGGCCAAAGAGTGCCCTAGAAAGAGACAGCCACGCCAGCCAGTCATTCTGACTCTTGAAAATGACTAAGAATGTCGGGGCTCAGATCCTCTCCCCGAGCTCAGGGTGACTTTTGAAGTGGAGGGGACCCCAGTAAACTTTGAAGTGGATACACGGGCAATATACTCAGCCTTTAAGGCCCCATTGGGCCCTCTATCAAATAAAAGGTCTCTAGTTCAAGGGGCTAATGGCAGTAAGTATCGGGCTTGGACAACTAAGAGGACCATGGACTTGGGAAAGGTAAAATCCATCAATCTTTCCTAGTAATGCCAGAATGTCTGGCCCCATTGATGGGGAGAGATCTGCTCACCAAATTCTGGGCCAAAATTACTTTTAACCCTGAAGGTCCCCAAGTGGAATTTCTAAATCCTTCTGTAAAAACTCCTATAGTCATGGCTCTAACTATGTCAATAGAAAATGTATATAAACTCCCTCACCTTGGAGAAACTGCAGGCATTCCTGAAGGATCAAGAACAGAGTTTTCCACTAACTAACTCACAGCAAAAGGAAATAACTGAATGGGTAACAAAAGCCTGTCGGGTCCATCAATTGGTTAATGCTAACCCTTCCAAGCTTCCCGTAGTAAAGCACCTACGAGGAACAAGTCAGGACAATTCTGGGAAGTGAACTTTACTGAAATTAAGCATGCAAGGTATGGACTTAAATATCTCCTAGTCTTTGTAGATACTTTTTCACGATGGATTGAAGCCTTCCCCACAAAAAAAAAAAAAAAAGAAGAAGAAAGGAACATCACAAATGATGGTCAAGAAGATCCTGGAAGATATTTTTCCAAGATATGGCCTGCCTAAGGTAACAGGGTCTGATAATGGACCTGCATTCGTGGCCCAGGTACGTTGGGGGTTAGCCATGACCCTGGGGATTGATTGGAAGTCACATTGTGCTTATAAACCCCAGAGTTCAGGACAGGTAGAAAGAATGAATAGAACCATTAAAGAGACCTTAATGAAATTAAGCTTAGAGACCGGTATAAAAGATTGGACTATGCTCCTGCCTTGTGCGCTGTTTCATGCAAGAAATTCTCCCTCTGTTTCTTTATGTAACCTCACCCCCTATGAAATTCTCTATTGTGCCCCTCCTCCAGTAAGGGACCTAACCCCAACTCTAAGACCTAACGATCCCTTCCACACCCCCTAGCTTGACAGACTTAAATCTCTTGAAATAACTCAGTGATACCTATAAAAACAGCTGGCCAATGCCTACCAACCTGGGGACGAGGGGACTCCACATCGATATCAAGTAAGAGACTTCCTCTACTTAAGTCGACATCAGGTGTCATTCCATGAACCCCGCTGGATACGACCATACCAGGTGCTAGTTATAACAACTACAGTGGTAAAGGTAGACAGAATCACTTCCTGGATCCAGGCCTCTAATCTCAAGCCTGTGCCCTGTCCAGATTCTGCCTGGAAACTGGAAAAGACTGGTAACACTTTCAAATTGCGTATTCGCTGTGTGGATAAGGCAATAGACTCTCCCCTTGACCATCAGTATTACTAACCCTCATCAGCCCGTTCAGCAGCGATGGATGATCACTAATCCTACTGGACAAGAAGTATAATCTATCTTGCATATAGCCCACTTAGGGACCTGGTGGCCATCTCTCCACCCAGACATTTGTCAGCTGGCTATAGGTCTTTCCTATTGGGATATCCCTGATGAAGAGGATCCCACTAAAATTCCATTAAATCCCTTACGTACCATAGATAATGGAAACAAACATTATGCATGTAGGGACAGGCAAGCCAGATGCAGGTGGCTAGCCTAGATTACTATGTTTGCCCGGCCGACTATCAAAGCCACAAACAGCCAGGGCTGTGTGGGGGAAAAGAAGACTTCTTCTGTAAGTCATGGGGATGTGAGCATACAGGGGCTGCCTGATGGAACCTGAAATCCTCATCAAATTCTGTACACAGCATTGTCCATATCACCAATTAAATAACCAAAAACGATGGCCCCCAGAGGGGTCTCTAGATCCTCACGTTCTGTGTGACCTTTTTAACTTCTGCAAGTGCTCAAAAGGGTGAAAGGAGATTCCTCTATGTGGAGGCCTTTTCCTACCTTCGCTCACATCCTGAACTATGCTTCTCCAATAGATCCTCACCCTCAGCCTTTTTCTCCAGACTATCTGCTGTCACTCGAACCTCAGCAACCTGATTTTTCCCCTCCAATTACTAGATCAAAACCCCAAACCACCGCCGGTTCTCAGACCATTGCCCCCTTGTTGAGTAGCAGGTACTGATGTACCCGTCCACCCTCTCACTTCTCTCTTCTCCTGTTAGTGCCCACACAGGGTCCCACCAGGTCCTCTTACCAGCTAACCCAAAGCTCAAACCATCTGTGGAGAGCCCTCAGACCGCTATCCAAATGTAATTAAGATGGCCTTTAAAGTTGCTTTGTCATCACTGAAAACAGGTTACTAAGTATTTAAAGTCCCTCACAGGCTTTGTGGGATACGCATTTCTGTCTTCACCTCTACTCTACCTGTAAAACTGCTCAAGTTTTGTTGCTAGAAATATCCCAAACCCCTTTCCCATTATTCTTTTACATCTCTCCTTTCTCATTCTCAAATCTACGAAGCTGCTCTCAGCCCCGACTTCCCCATCTTACCCCTCTGTACCAGGCCCACATAAAACACTTAACTGACCTTCTCCAGAAGTCTTCACCATGGCTGACTTTAGGACTTTCTGAAAAAGAGTCCCTATAAAAGATGTCAGTGTAGATAAACTTCCTCTTTTCATGTTGCCCTGTTCCACTTGGCCACTGGCTAAAAAAATCAGCACTCCTAAGCTAGACACCCCCTTACTAGTTTTTCACAACATATGTGAACAAGGCCTCTGGCCTTGAGCTGGGGCTTCACAGAGATGGCAAAATGTCTAAGATAAAGAAGTTACAAACTGGGGTCCATGGTAACATCTGGCAGGGGGAAAAGAAAAGGGGAAGCAAAAGCTCTCCCCCACCCAGTTGTCCTTGAAAAGTTAAGGTTTATCAACTTGAAAAGAATATAGTCAACACAGAAAAGATGCTTAAATCTCACGAGCAATCTATCCAAGAAATATGGGATCTCATCAAAAGACAAAATTTGAGAGTCATTGGGATAGAAGAAGGCACAGAGGTTCAGTGCAAAAAATGGATAGCTTATTAAATGAGATAATACTAGAAAACTTCCCAGAGATGAAAGATGGAATGGATTGCCAAATCCTGGAAGCTTACAGGACCCCAAACATCCAAAACCATAATAGACAAACTCCAAGACACATAATTATGAAGATAGCTAACATACAGGACAAGAAGACAATACTAAAAGCTATGAGAGAAAGGAGGCAGATTACATTTAGGGGTAAACGAATTAGGTTAACAACTGATTTTTCATTACAGACTTTGAAAGCGAGAAGATCCTGGAACAACCTATTTCAAACACTGAAAAATAATGGATTCCAACCAAGATTACTGTATCCATCAAAACTAAGCGTCAGATTTGACAATGAAGCTAAAATATTTCACGATAAACAAAATCTAAAAGAATTCGCAGCCAGAAAACCAGAACTGCAAAGCATTTTGAGCAAAATATTACAAGAAGAGAAATTGAAAAATAGCGCCCAAAACTAACAGTGGGAGGTATCTCAATAAAGGGAGAGAAAAATAACCAAAGAGGGAAAACTAGCCAATCTAAAATAAATAAGTAAATAAACATGACTGGAAGTACAAACCATATTTTAATTGTAACCGTAAATGTTAATGTCTTAAATACACCAATCAAGAGACATAGGCTAGTAACCTGGATTAAAAAAAAATCCAACAATATGCTGCCTTCAGGAGACTCATATGATAGGAAAAGACATACACAGACTGAAGGTGAAAGGTTGGGGAAAATCATACCACTCACATGGCCCTCGGAAGCAAGCAGGAGTGGCCATACTCATATCGAATAAAGTCAACTTCAAACCTAAGGCAATCAAAAGGGATAAAGAAGGACACTATATACTGTTAAAAGGAACCATCCACCATCAAGACATAACAATTATCAATTTGTATGCACCAAACAATGGTGCTGCAAGGTTCATAAAACAAACTCTCCTCAAGTTCAAGAGTCAAATTGACCACAACACAATAATTATGGAAGACTTCAACACACCGCTCTCGCCATTGGACAGATCCTCTAGACAAAAGCTGAACAAAGAAACTATAAAACTCAATAGCACAATCAATAACCTAGACTTAACTGAAATATATAGAATATATCAACCATCATCAAGTGGACACACATTCTTCTCAGCAGCACATGGATCCTACTCAAAGATAGATCATATATTATTCCATAGGGCGACTCTCAGTAAATATAAAGGTGTGGAGATAATACCATGCACTATATCTGACCATAATGGAATGAAACTGGAAATCAATGATAAAAGAAAGAAGGAAAAATCCTGCATCACCTGGAAAATGAACAATATGTTACTGAATGATCAATGGGTTACAGAAGATATAAAAGAGGAAATCAAAAAATTCCTAGAGATAAACAACAATACAGACACAACATACCGGAATCTATGGGACACAATGAAAGCAGTTTTAAGAGGGAAATTCATTTCCTGGAGTTCATTCCTCAAAATAAGAAAAAACCAACAAATAAATGAACTCACACTACATCTTAAAACCTTAGAAAAGAAAGAGCAAAACAACAGCAAATATAGTGGAAGACAAGAAATATTTAAAATCAGAGCGGAAATCAACAAAATTGAACCAAAAAAAAAATTGAAAAAATTGATAAAACTAAAAGTTGGTTCTTTGAAAAAATAAATAAGATCGATAGACCCTTTGCCATGCTAACGAAGAGAAGAAGAGAGAGAACTCAATTACTAACATACGGGATGAAAAAGTCAATATCACAACAGACACTACAGAAATACAGAAGATAATTAAAAAGTATTTTGAAACCATATATTCCAATAAAATAGAAGATAGTGAAGATATCGATAAATTTCTCAAGTCATATGATCTGCCTAGATTGAGTCAGGAAGACACACAAATTTAAACAGACCGATAACAAAAGAAGAAATTGAAGAGGCCATCAAAAGACTACCAACTAAGAAAAGCCCTGGACCGGATGGGTATACAGCAGAGTATTACAAAACCTTCAAAGAAGAATTAATACCAATACTTTTCAAGCTATTTCAAGAAATAGAAAAAGAAGGAGCTCTTCCAAGTTCATTCTATGAGGCCAACATAACCCTGATCCCAAAACCAGACAAAGACACTTCAGAGAAAGAAAACAATAGACCAATATCTCTAATGAACTTAGATGCAAAAATTCTCAATTAAATCCTGGCGAATCGAATGCAAAAGCATATCAAAAAAGTTGTGCATCATGATCAAGTAGGATTCATCCCTGGGATGCAAGGTTGGTTCAATACATGGAAATCAATAAATGTTATTCACCACATCAATAGACTTAAAGAGAAGAACCATATGATCATCTCGATAGATGGAGAAAAAGCATTTGACAAAGTACAGCATCCCTTTATGTTCAAAACCCTCGAAAAACTAGGGATAACAGGAACTTACCTCGACATTGTAAAGCTATATATTCTAAGCCTCAGGCTAGCATCATTCTAAATGGAGAAAAACTGAAGGCATTCCCTCTAAAATCTGGAACTAGACAGGGATGCCCTCTCTCACCACTTCCATTCAATTTAGTTCTTGAAATACTAGCCAGAACAATTAGACAGACAAAAGAAATTAAAGGCATAAAAAAAGGAAAAAAAGAACTTAAATTATCGCTATTTGTGGATGACATGATAATATACTTAACAGACCCAAAAGGGTCTACAAAGAAAATGCTAGAGTTAATAAATGAATTCATCAAAGTGGAAGGATATAAAATCAACATGCATAAATCAAAGGCATTCCTGTATATCAGCAACAAAACTTCTGAAATGGAAATGAGGAAAACCACTCCATTCACAATATCCTCAAAAAAAAAAAAATACTTGGGAATCTACCTAACAAAAGAGGTGAAAGATTTATACAATGAAAACTACAGAACTCTAAAGAGAGATGGAAGAAGAAATTAGAAGATGGAAAAATGTACCTTGTTCATGGATAGGCAGAACTAACATCATAAAAATGGCAATATTACCCAAAGTTCTCTACAGGTTTAATGCGATGCCAATCAAAATCCCAACGGCAATTCTTGTAGAAATAGATAAACAAATCATAAAATTCATATGGAATAACAAAAGACACAGAATTGCAAAAGCAATTCTAAGCAGGAAGTGTGAATCTGGAGGTATAGCGATACCAGAGTTAAAACTGTACTACCAAGCAATAGTAACAAAAACAGCATGGTACTGGTACCAAAACAGGCAGGTGGATCAATGGTACAGAATAGAGGACACAGAAACCAATCAACAAAATTACAACTTTCTTGTATTTGATAAAGGGGCTAAAAACATGCAATGGAGAAAGGATAGCATCTTCAACAAATGGTGCTGGGAAAATTGGAAATCCACATGCAACAAAATGGAACTAAATCCCTTTCTCTCGCGATGCACAATAGTTAACTCAAAATGGATCAAGGAGCTTGATATCAAATCAGAGACCCTGCATCTGATAGACGAAAAAGTTGGTTCCGATCTACATATTGTGGGGTCAGGCTCCAAATTCCTTTATAGGACACCCATAGCCCAAGAGCAAACAACAAGTATAAACAAATGGGACTTACTTAAACTAAAAAGTTTTTTCTCAGCAAGAGAAAAAATAAGAGAAGTAAATAGGGAGTCTACATCCTGGGAACAAATCTTTACTCCTCAAACATGAGATAGAGCCCTAATTTCCAGAATATACAAAGAACTCAAAAAATTAAACAATAAGATAACAAATAACCCAATCAACAAATGGGCCTAGGACCTGAACAGACACTTCTCAGAAGAGGACATACAATCATTCAATAAGTACATGAAAAAATGCTCACCATCTCTAGCAGTCAGAGAAATGCAAATCAAAACCACCCTAAGATACCATCTCACTCCAGTAAGATTGGCAGCCATTAGGAAGTCAAACAACAATAAGTGCTGCCGAGGATGTGGGGAAAAGGGTACACTTGTACATTGCTTGTGGGACTGCAAATTGGTGCCGCCAATATGGAAAGTAGTATAGAGATTCCTGGGAAAGCTGGGAATGGAACCACCATTTGACCCAGCTATCGCCCTCCTCTGACTATTCCCTGAGGAACTTAAAAGAGCATACTATAGGGATACTACCACATCAATGATCATAGAAGCACAATTCACAATAGTCAGACTGTGGAACCAACCTAGATGCCCTTCAATAGATGAATGGATAAAAACAATGTGGCATCTATACACAGTGGAGTATTATGCAGCACTAAAATGACAAAACATGGAATTTGCAGGGAAATGGATGGCATTAGAGCAGATTATGCTAAGTGAAGCTAGCCAATCCTTAAATAACCAATGCCAAATGTCTTCTTTGATTTAAGGAGAGCAACTAAGAACTGAACAGGGGGAAAGAGCATCAGGAAAAGATTAACATCAAACTGAAATGAGTGATGGGAGGGAAAGCGAGAGAGAAGGGAAATTGCATGGAAATGAAAGGAAACCCTCATCGTTATATGAAATCACATATATGAGGTTGTGAGGGAAAAGGGGGGAGAAGGGAGAGAACTGAACAACAACAGATGAGGTGGAGAGGGAAGATGGGAGGGGAGCGGAGGGGGGATAGTAGGGGATAGGAAAGGCAGCAGAATACAACAGTCACTAATATGGCATAATGTAAATATTGTGAATGTGTAACTGATGTGATTCTGCAATTTGTATTTGGGGTAAAAATGGAAGTGCATAGCTCACTTGAATCAAATGTATGAAAGATGAAAAAAGAAAAAAAGAAAATAAAAAAAAGAAACGTGATGCAATAAATAAATAAATAAATAAAAGTGATGATGTATAATGAAAAAAATAAATAAATCCACATATATGAATATGAATGAATTTAGGGAATGTATAATAAGACACATGAATTTCATATTTTGAAAAATCTGTAGAGTTTGTGTGTGTATACATACAGACACACACACACACACACACACACACATGCACACAGACATTAAAAAGTAGCAATATATATGCCAATCGAAATTCACCATGAAATATATATCATCCACAGATCCAAAAATATTCATTTTACTGAACATGGATTTATGTATAATGTTGTTCAACTAGGAAGCTCACACAGAGGTCGAATTTTCACTTCCAACAGCGTTTAGGAGACGTGATATCTTCTCACAATTTGTATGTGCCAAGTCAGCCACCTCACAAGAATGTACGTGTTGTACCTTGTAGGATTCTGTATGTGCATATAAAAATGTATGTGCAAATAGGCTACAGAAAAAGGGAGACAGGAATTCCCATATTTGTTAACTTTAAAAACGCATGGAGAACAATTTCAATAAAAAATTGACAAGATTTATAACTCCTACACAATATAATGCAAAAGGCAAATCCAACTATACACCATGCCTCCACTTAACTGCTTGCATTTCTATTCTGTTCAGATTATTTTTCTCCATCATATTAGGATAAGTAGTCAGAGTCTAGTAGGCTATGGGTTAGTGTCAGGGATTAAGTATTTCGAATGGAAAATTGGAACATGTATCCATTGTGTATGTAAATATGTGCTACTAAAAATCTTCCCACTCTCATCCAGAACAACCTTGACATTACCTTTGCCCCAAGTAAGACACAATTAGAGGAGAAGAGTTAAAAAATCTGTGAACACATAATTGGAATGGAATATGCTCAGTTGTTCACAAATTTGGAGGTGGTGGAGGAGTTTACAAAACTAAGGGACAGGGTAAACCCTCCAAAAAATGGAGCTTTGCTGGCCTAAAGACTTCTTGAGAAACTGCCTCTGAGGTTGGGCACTTGAAATATATGTTTTTGACAGGAGTTTTAACTTCCATAGTAGTGAGACCATTAAAGCTGGTTCTGCATCTATGTGACCTGAAGGACATTATTTCTTATTTTCCAATGAAGATGAGGCAGCAGTGCAGACCTCTCTCTTTTTAGGTAAACTGTGGCCACTGGGGGATAAGTGTCTCCCTTTGTGGACTGTAAAACCATTTGGTCATCCTCCAATTTTCGTGATGTTTCTTGCTGCTGCACTGGCAGTTTGCTATTTGCTTCACGAAATACAAGGATTTCAACTGGGAAACAGTGCTAGAGGGAGTTCTGTCACATGTGGTGGGTCAGGGTCTGCAGGAGAATGCACCAACCAGGCTTCTATCCCACATAGCTTGCCCCCTTGACCATAGCATCCTGATTCTGAGCATTGCCCTGAAAACTCTCCATATAACCATATGCCTTTACACAGAATATTCTGCTGGCTGCATCATGTCATTCACAAGCCATTTGGAAGCCAATGGCAGATGCACATGACCACACCACAGATGTTTTATCACACACCTGCACACCACTGCTCTAGGCCCACTACTCAGCAGGCTCCTACTTACTGGCATCTCTGTTCAACACCATTTTCATGAAACCCAGTCAATCAAGGCACTGTATGATATACTCATGATCAGCAAAAAAACATCCAGAGTTTCTCCAGTGCCACCTGGTCATTGGAAATTCAAAAATTTCACAATATTTATCTAGCCATCTTTCAATGATGAAGTTGGAGGCACTGTGGGTTTCAATACATTCAGGAACCTTTAAATGGTGAGGAAGCTCATTTCAATGAAATCTCAGGAGAACTCTAAAAGGCAAGGCTTACCAAAGAGTGACCAAAAGATCACATGAAGCCAGGCCCATTGAGTTCTACAAGGTGAGGTCCATGTGTGATTTAACTCTCAACTATGGCTGCCAAGTTTTTCAGAATAAAATTATGTGATATCCTGGCTGAGATTCCCAGCCTAGATTTCAGATTCCAAGGGTGAATCTCATGCTTGGCCTTCTAAAATCCAAACACAATTTATGGCAATACTTCTGTTAGGTCAGTTCCAGAACTCAGACTATAAGAGGAATCACACAAGAGTTCAAGGCTTGGTGGACCCAGTCATCTCTTCTCACTGCCACACAAATGAGCATAATTAAAACCAAAACACTCCCACATGGACCTCATTTTCTTCCATATAGACACTCATCATAACCTCTGGCTGGAGGTTTCCATGAGTGATGCAGCTCAAGACAGTGTCCAAAATAAGCTCCCTTGCCCCTCATTTGCCTAAAGTCAGGGTGGCATGGACACCCTTTCTGTGAACCAGGAGTGATCAAATAGGCCTGCCATTAATACTGCTCTGCTTCTACTATTTGAGGCCTAATGACTCTAAGATATAGATTGTTTATGTGATTTGGAATCATTAGAATTCCAGGGCTTTGAAGAATTCATTTGCCCCAAGGGCCCCTATTCACACTTGATGGAGGTCAGGAACCTAACACAGGAAGGAGAGAGACTTCATTCACAATGACTGATCTTTTTGCATTTTGGTTATGGATGAACACATGGGATTTTTCTTTAGATCCATCAGGTGCTGAGAATCTGAGCCCCAGTTTCACACAGGGCCAAGAGGCTGATTCAGATACATCCCTTCTAAATCAATTAAGCAAAGAGCCACAGGTGATGCCCAATCATTTGCATTTGAATACTGTTTTCTTCAGGCTTCACATATTGGGTGGCCTGAGCCAAACACCTTCCTTACATTCAGGGCAACAGAACAATAGGAAAGCAAATGGTCCAAACCAGGGTTTCTCCACTGAAACTTTCCTGGTCACAGTGATATCTGAGTTTTCTGAGATGCTCCCATTTTCTTCAGCTATCCAGTACACGGCCATGTGACAGAGCTTGTAGGTGGTACATATCTTGGACACAAAACCATGAACCTATTCTGGAGAGTGACCAGTATTAAGAAAGAAAACAGGAACTTAGGAAAACAGCAGGTGGTTCCCATTGAAAAGGTTAGCCGCAGTCCATTCATAAATTGGCAGGATGAATGCTTGGAAGCTTTGAACTAGACAGGACACATCCATTGATGCATTCTCTTTTCTAATACTACAACCACGGACAGAGTGGGATACACAGACATAGAAACACTCACCTTGTCAAAGGACATACTAGAAACAGTCCACTTCAAACCAAACAAATCGCCTTTCCTACCTATTCTCAGAACATGAGAAAAAACCACAAATTCGCATCCACACCCACAAAGGCACCTCCTTCCCCCAAGTAGGTGTGTGACTATCCGGAGTGTCCTCTGACTGGTGGGCCATAATATTTTTCCCTGAAATGGACTGTACTCAGTTCTGTACTCATTGGCCAAATCTGTGAAGTTGTCAGAACCCAGTGGTGAGCCACTACCTGCTTTCTCAGGAAAGGACCCTCTTCTTAGCTTTCCGGGCATTTGGCCATCCTCACATAAGTAGGTACCAAGAAAGATTGACTCTGTCCTTGGTAAATCCAAAGAAGTGAGAAAACTGGGACTGGGACTGGGATTGGCTGTGGTTGCCTGGCTTCCTGAATCCCAGGATTATAGAGTTTCATCACCAAGGAATTTATGTGAGGTAACTTCCTTCAGGAACTGTATGAAGTCACTACCTTGGAAACCTCTTTGTCTTAACAGTTGCTACCAAGGGTCCCATGAGATGGAGGGTGCCCCTACTTCCTGTGTCATTTTCACAAGTTAGAGTGGTATATCAACCATAGGCCCCCAGGAACAGCTCTCCACACAGGCCTGGTTTGGTCCATCTTCTCTACATTAAGATGAAAGAGGCTGATTCAGACACATCCCTTAATCCTGACCAGGTTTTTTACCATGGAAGTTGACTTTTCCTCCCTCAGGTCCCTCATAGCTGCCTACAACTTCTCCAGAGATCATTTCTGCATGGACCTTTGAGGTTCTCAGCAGGTTGAAAATCCCCTACATTCCTGTATTGTAAGACCAACTCTGTCCCTGCTTTTCTGTAAAGTTAGATTGAGGGAACAGTGTATGGTTAGGGTAATAACAGGTTAGATTTGGGTTAGGAATTATTCTGTGGGATGAGTAATGATATTGGGAACCTGTGATATTTACCAGAATATTAAGGTGAAATATAACTATGAAAACAGAAATCTAGGTAAGATTTTAAGCCCAGAAGAGCATTGGGCCAATGATTGGGATACTTAGCTTTGAAATACCTTCTGCACAGATGTCTCAGATAAATCGATATACAATGGCATAGGACCTTGTAAATTGGATGATTGAATGTAGAAGAAAACATCCACTCAAAAAGGGATAGTCGGAAGGATTAGGAAGATAGTAAGTTTAGGAAGAAGAGTGAGTATAGGATTTGGACCAATGTTTTTAGCAATAGGGTTTCCGGTAGAAAGTGAATGTAAATGTCAGCATATGTGAAGAGTGAGTCACAATGATGAACTGGGGAAAATATATAGGAAAGCAGATATCAATAGAGACATTAAGAAGTCAGGAAAAGTATAAATTGAGTGATAGTATAAGAAATTTTCAACAGGGTTGAGGTTGAATATACAATCTTGGGAAGAAACAAATATTTAGTCACCAATAGGATTGACATTTGAGAACATTAGGCAATCTGGACTTGGATGTTTTTAGTAATCCATGCTCACTCTCCATTTAGGCTTTGGTACATTCATAAGTGTGAACTTTGCAGTTTGTGTCCAGAATATTACTGTGATAAAGTGTATATGTAGATCAGGTGACATGAGTAGTTCTTCCACCATTTCTGTGGGCAATAATTTGCAGACGTATAAATTAGTATTGGGTGTAAAAATACGTGTACCCTGTGTCTATGAATATAGATATAATGAATGAATAGACCATACTGTGAATAAATAATATAACTGGTTTCAACTTTAAATAATGGATTGAATTGATATTTGAAAATATACAGGAAATCTTATTGATATACATACATTCATTACAACAATTTATACAGCTATGGTAATATTAGGGTTCTGGTTTATCATGAAGACTGTGTGAGTTTTGTTCCAAAGTGATTATTGAAATCTAAAATAAAAAGAAGTCTCATGAAAAGACCAGTAAAGAAACATGGAGGAATACATGTGTACTGAAGCAGGAAGTTATTGAAATTGAAACAAATGCCTATAAATTTGCGAACTTCGGAATGAAATATATATCCTATGATGTGCATAAACTGAAGAAATAGTCAATTATTCAAACAGTGTTGAATAAAAATGAACGTCAAAATACACATCATGTCCCATAGGAATCTACTTGCATTGATGTTAAAATGGGTCAATTACTGTATAAAAATTAGGACTTCTATGCACCGTTCACTGAATTTAGATTTCAGTACAAGGAAACAATATGTATTTAAAGTGGATGAATATTTCTGAGAATAATTTTGTGAACATTTGATTATAAATCCACATACATGAATATGAATGCATTTAGTGATTGTATAATAAGACACATATATTTTATATTCTGAAAAATCTGGAGAGTGTGTGTGTATATATATATATAGAGAGAGAGAGAGTGTGTGTGTATACACACACACACACACACACACACACACACGCACAGACATAAAAAGGTAACAATATATATGCCAATTGAAAATTCATCATGAAATATATATCATCCACAGATCCAAAAATATTCATTTTACTAAACATGGATTTTTGTATTATGTTGTTCAACTAGGAAGCTCACCCAAAATTTTAATTTTCAGTTCCAACAATGTTTAGGAGGAGTGATCTCTTTTCACAATTTGTATCTGCCAAGTCAGCCACCTCACAAAAATGTACATGTGATACCAGTTAGGATTCTATATGTGCATACAAAAATACATGTGCTGAATAGGCTACAGGTAAAGGGAGACAGAAATTCACATATTTGTTAACTTTAAAACACATGGAGAACTATTTCAATTTAAGATTGACTAGATTTATGACACTAGATTTATAACACCTACCCTTTATCATGCAAAAGGTAAATCCAACTATACACCATACCTCCTCTGAACTGCTTGTATTTCTATTCTGTTTGGGTTATTTTTCTCCATCACTTTAGGATTGCCACAGTCTGGCTGGGCACAATTCATGAGCCACTTGTCAAAAGAAACAAACTTTATTTTTAGAACCACACATGCCAAAAAATAGCTCCTCGGGAAAAACCCTCAGAGCCCAACTGCCACCACTGGCTTCCCACAAGCCACTCAACCTCCCCACTCCTCCTGCTCTTGAGGTCAATTGGGTGGGTCATGTGGGCAGAGCCAAAAAAGTCCCCCAATGAGCAGCTCTGTAGTCTGATAGGGCGGGGAAACAGCCCAATGAGCATCACTGCAGAGGAGCCTATCAGCTAAATGTTGCTGGGGCTGCTGTGAGCCAATCATCAGCTTGCAGTCTGAAAGGGCAGGGAAACAGCTCAATGAGCATCTCCACTGAGCATCACCGCAGAGGAGACAATCAGCTAGATGTTGCTGGGCCACTATGAGCCAATCATCAGCTGGCAGTCTGAAAGTTTGCTTTGGCCCCTTGGGCTGCGGCTCTCAACATCTCCCATCTCTGTTTAAACAACAAGCATGTGGCTTAGGGACCGTGCCTTCCTTAGGTTGTCCAATAGTACATATGGTGCTTACCCATTATCGAGTGAGCTAACCTCAAGGTGTCAGCCACCTGTCTTAGGTTGGTACCATTGCAATTGAATCTTTCCCGTCACTAACTACAGGTCCAGTATACAGCCACACTTGTGGAGTGGTCTTTGTACCAGGGGGAGGGTGAGGTTTTTTGTCTCACTTTTGTTGGCCCCCAAATTTTAGCTGAACGACCATGACAAGCAGAAGGGAGGAAGATACGCCGAGGCAATTGACAGCACCTTTTGGAAAAATTGTACCACTAATGACATCATCAGCAAAAATACCCCAACACTACCACAAGTCGCTGCACCAACAGATAGTTCACAATGCATGCAGGTGAGATCACAAAGCATACAAGTGATACATAGTCCAGGCAAGTTCTGCAAGCAGTTCAGTGATGGCTATTGCAGAAGCTGTAGATTGGTTTTATCTTTGTCTTCACAGGCACTGGGATGAAGATAGGAATTATGGCAATAATGGCTAAAGAAAAAATTATGTAACATTCCAGAAGGCACTAAAAAAATTTTCTTAACAATTTATATTGTCTTGAAGAGAATTATTAAATATAATGAAAAAGAAAGGTGAAAGTAAACAAACAGATCTGTTAACCTCCTTTTTTGTTCACATTTTAAAACAATCCCCAACAGGTGTTTACCCAATTTAAATTAAAACATTTACATCACGTGAATAAAAAAAAAATATTTGGATCCATTTTTTCATGAGCGCTCATCATATATGATATATGGACATATGTACATTCAAACATATAACACAAAATACAAGTGTGCACAAATAATATAATACATACAACACATAACATAATAGTGAAGACCTTATTACTTTTTACAGGTGAAATCTCCATTGCAATGTCTAAAAACTCTATCGTCCAAAAATAGGACTGATCAGCAAAACATTAACCTAGGTCTGTATGAGCTCAAAAAACAATATAGAACTTCATGATATGGGAAAGGGCAATAATAAAATAGATATTGAAAAAAAGCATCCTGGTTCTGTCACAGATGTAAGAATAGCCAAACTGGAGTTCTGGATATCAGCTGTTATGGATTTGACCCAAATCATCTTCTTTTTGGTCTGTAGAAATCGCTTTAGTTATTTTCTCTGGCATCCAAATCGTCTGCTGTTCTCCCTGTGGAAACACATAAACAGACCCCTGACTCCAGGCAATCACTGGGTCAGAACCTTAGTTAATCTCTCTGGAATCCAAATAGGCTGCTTTTCTCCCTGTGGAAAAACACAAACAGACCCCCGACTCCAGACAATTACTGGGTCAGGACCTTTCCATTGTTCTGTTAGAATATCCTTCCAAGGTACCTTGGGCTTATGTACATTTTTTAGACACATATGCCTTTCCGCAGCACTAAGCCCTGATGAATCCAAATTTTAAAAGTTTAGAGTAAAAAGGGTTATTTTAAGTTTATCTTTGGGGAATATATACCCCTTCCCAATTCCGTCTTTTTGCTTTAATAAGTACATTTTAATTGTTTGATGTGCTCTTTCAACTATGCCTTATCCCTGTGGATTGTATGAGATTTCTGTTATATGAGTAATGCCAAATGATGATCAAAATTGTTTAAAAGAGGTAGAAGTATAACCAGGGGCATAATCTGTTTTTAACTGTTTTGGAAGGTCCACAGTGGCAAAATTTTGTAAGCAATGAGCTATAACATCTTTACTTTTTTTCTCCAGCATGAAGGGAGCCCATCAAAAATCCAGAAGAAGTATCAACTGTAACATGCAAATATTTTAATTTTCCAAATTCTGGCATGTGTGTGACGTCCGTCTGCCAAATATGGTTATGTATCAATCCTCTAGGATTGACTTCAAGATTAACTTGTGGTAAAAAGGTCACACAATTTTGACATTGTTTTATTATTTGTCTAGCTTGTTTCTTAGATATTTTAAAGTGCTTTTGTAATGTATTAGCATTGACATGGAACTTTTTATGAAACTTTGTAGCTTCTTCTACTGTAGAGAAAATATGTATGTCATGTGTAGTTTTATCTGCTAAATCATTGCCCAAACTAAGGGCTCCAGGCAATCCTGTATGTGCCCTGATATGTCCTATAAATAACGGATCTTTTCTGTCCCAGATTAGACATTGTATAGTGGAAAGCAAAGAGAAAACAGTAGAGGAAAGGGAAATCCTACCAGCATTTTCAAGTGATAATATAGCACTAACTATATACTAATTATCGAAAATAAATTATATACAGATACTTTAAGCATCACAAAAGCTTGTAATACTGCATTAAGCTCTACCTTTTGAGCTAATTTTTTGGGTACTAAAATGTAAATGTTTGACCAGGTGTAACTATTGCTACTGTACCATTATTTGACCAATCAGTGAATATATTTGGAGCATTCATGATAGGTGTTTTCTTGTCATTTTTGGAAAAATTACAGGATGCGATGATGAATAAGACAATAAAGGATTAGATGGTAAGTGGTTATCAAATGAAACATTAGATTTGCACATGATAATTGCCCAAGTATTTAACTCATTAGCTAACTCATCAATTTGATTCATAGTATATGGAGTAATAATTTTATTGGGAGAAATTCCAAACACTCCCTTTGCTGCTTTTATTCCTTTGAGTATTAATTGTCCTACAGCCTCAGTATACCTAGTAATAATAGTGTTAGAAGAATAAGATAAATGTATCCATAATAATGGACCTTCTTGCCAAAATACTCCTGTAGGAATATTTTTTTGTTGGTATCACAATGAATAATAGAGGCATTATTTTATCAAATCTATCCAAATGCATATTTCCCATATATGTTTCAATGATTTTTAATGCCTTTCTTGCTTCAGGCATTAACATTCTGGGTGAATTTGGATCAGATGGACCTTTTAGGATATCAAATATAGGTCCCAACTCTCCTGTTGGTATACCTAGATAAGGCCTTATCCAATTAATGTCTCCTAATAACTTTTGAAAGTCATTAATTGATTTGAGTTGATCTACTCGTATTTGAATTTTTGGTGGACGGACCATGGTTGAGGATAATAGAACTCCTAAATAATTAATTGGAAAATTTAATTGTACTTTATCTATTGCTATCTCTAGTTTATAATTTTTTAATAAGTTTGTAAGTACGGCATAACATTCTAGCAATGTGTTTTTAGCTTTCTGTGCTAATAATATATCATCCATATAGTGAAATATTTGTAGTTCAGGATTTTGATTTCTAAGTGCCTGAATTACTTTGTTAACATCAATTTGACACATAGTTGGGCTGTTAGCCATCCCTTGAAGGAGTACTTTCCATTCATATCTCTGATCAGTACCTTCATGATTCAGTGCAAGGATAGTAAATGCAAAACTTGGACTATCCTCAGGATGAATTGCAATTAAAAAAAAAATCTTTAATATCTATAACTAAAACATACCAGGTTTTTGGCAAAGCAGAACATTGAGGAATCCCCAATTGAGCAGCTCCCATAATAACCATCTCATTATTAATGGCTCTTAAATTTTGCAATAATCTCCATTTACCAGATTTCTTTTTGATGACAAAAATGGGAGTATTATGGGGAGATGCAGACGGTTGTATATGTCCTTCTGCTAATTGTTGTTTGACCAGGTCATGGTCTGCTTGTACCTTTTCTTCAGTCAGGGGCCACTGAGGAACTCACACTGGTCTTTCTGATTTCCAAGTAATCTTTATTGTCTTAGTGGCCCTTTCTAAAATCCAACCCATGTCTGTCTGTTCCTTGATCTATTTGTATTGGTGCTGCTATAACTTGTTCTTGTTTTTCTAATCTTTTTCCTTTCCTCAAACCTTGTCTAACCATAATTGTGGGTGCATTTTGATTGATGTTATTTGTTAATGTCAAACCTAATTGAACTAAGACATCTTGTCCCCATAAATTTAGGGGAAGATGGTAAAATACATACGGCTGTATAGTTCCTTCACATCCTTCAGGATCCTTCCAATCTAATGCCATTGCTCTTCTATGGGGATTAGTCGCCACTCCTAGGCCTCGAAGTGTTTGAGTGGCTTGTTGTAATGGCCAATGTTTTGGCCATTCTTGACAAGAGATGATGCTAAGTTCTGCACCTGTATCCAGTAGCCCATTAAATTCATGTCCTTGAATATTTAGTTTTAACATGGGGCGAGAATCTAAATTTAAAGAAAGCATAGCGCAGTCTACACCTATGGAGCCTAATCTCTTAGAACCTCTTTCTACAGTACAACTGCAAATTCTATCATATAGGCTTGGTATTAATAGTAACTGTGCTATTCTGTCTCCTGGTGAAATTACTGATATACCCTTTGGAGAACTGGCTATAATTTTTATTTCACCTTTATAATCGGGATCAGTTACCCTAGGACTTATCATAAGTCCTTTTAGAGTAGAAGAGCTGTGTCCCAATAATAAGCCTACTGTCCCTTGGGGAAAAGGTCCTTTTACCCCTGAAGGAATGATTTAACTCCCATCTCTGGAGTTAGTACTGCTCTGGCCTTGGTGCAGATGTCCAAACCTGCACTCCCTCTGGTTTGTCTGATGAGGGATTTGATGGACAATGTGTTCTGGGAACTACCCTGATGGCATTGTTGGGTTCCTCCAGTGCTCCATATATTTGTGGTTTTCAGCCCCAGATCATTGGGCCTTCCTGTCCATTTTTTGGCAATGTAGCCTGATGCCTTTCTCCATGATATCGTGAATAAACACCTCGTCCTTGTTCGTGTTTTTATAATGGAGTACCCTCTATGGTGGTTTGAGTACTGCATTCATTAGCCCAATGTCTCCCTCTACAGCATCGTGGGCAAATAAGCGGTATTCTACTCCTTTGATACCTAATTGTGTTAAACCCTCCTCCTATGGGGCAATTCCTTTTAAAAAGTCCTGTTTGTTCACAATTGTAGCATGTTCTTGGCCTGGCATCTAAAGCCTGTTTTACTGCAGCTGCCACGACTTGCCCTTGTTCTAAAGCCTATTTTACTCCAGCTGCAACGATTTGCTCCTGTTCATTAATGTCTCTACATAATTTAATATATGTGTTTAAATCTTCATGTTTCTATGATCTAATGACTTCTCTACACCAACGATTTCCTTGCTCATAAGCCAGTTGTTTTAGTAATGGCATTGATTGTTCTGTATTCCCCAAAACTCTGGTAGCAGTTTGAATAAGCCTATCTACAAATTCAGCATAAGGTTCATTAACTCCTTGTATTACCTTTGATAATTGACCTTGTAAACCTCCATGTCCTTGTAAAGTCTTCCATGCCTTAACTGCATCTACAGCAATTTGTGCGTATACACCAGGATCATATGCAATTTGTTGCTGCTGATCCTCATAAGGTCCCTTTACTAACAACATATCTAGATTTCTCTGAGGATAACCAGCTGCTGCATTTCGCCTAGCCATCTCTTTGCAAAATTCCTCATTGGCAACCTTCCATAACAGGTATTGTCCTCCATTTAGCACAGCTTTCCACATATTAGCCCAATCGGCTGGCGTCATATTCAAGTTGTTAATGGATTCGACCATGCATACAGTGAAGGGTGCTTGAGGACCATAGGTTCTTACGGCCTCTTTTAGCTGCTTCATTGCTTTGAAATTTAAAGCATGGTGAACTCGCTGCCCTCCTGCATCAAATACAGGGTATGTTAATATTTGAGATCTTGTCTCAGAATCCCAACTATCAACTGCCGGGGTTTGAGGCCTCGCAGCATATGGAGGTGGCCTTGTTAGTTAGACACTTACGTCCTTTGGAGATAGAAAGGTGTTAGTAGCAGTCTCCTTAGAGATGGTGCTGTTGGCTGGACACATACACCCTCTGGTGATAGAAAGGTTTTAGTAGCAGTCTCCTGTTGTAACTTTACCCCTGATGGCTTTTTCTGCTTTACACTTTCTTTCTCTGTCTGTCTAGCTTGAGAGGCCTTCTTTTTTACTTGAATTTTTCCTCTGTCTGACTAGTTCGAGAGACTTTTCTTTAAATTGATTTTTTTCCTCTGTCTGACTATTTTGAGAGACCTTCTCTTTTAATTTAATTTTTTCTTCTGTCTGACATATTCGAGAGATTTCTCTTTTACTTGAATTTTTCCTCTGTCTGTCTAGCTCGAGAGACCTTCTTTTTTACTTGAATTTTTATCTCTCTCTGACTAGCTCGAGAGACGTTCTCTATTACTTGAATATTTCTACTATAACTATAATGCAACTCAAGAAGATAATGCCAAACAAAACTGAAACAGAATGAAACAAAAATGGAACAACAGAAAATTATTATAATAGCTTTTCTATCATCCTGAAATGTCCATCCGTCTTTCTCCCTATCTGTTCCTCAGATGTGAGCGGTTTTTCTTCCATCTTACCCATCTCCAGGGACAGGCAACTTTTGTCTCATGTTCTGACAATAGGTAGGAAAGGCAGAATGTTTGGTTTGGTGTGGACAGTGTCTACTAAGTCTTTTGACAAGGCCAGTGTTCCTATGTCTGTGTATCTCTCTGTGTCGGTGGTTGTAGAACATAGAAAAGAGAATGCATCAATCGATGTGTCCTGTCTAATACAAAGCTTCCCAGCATTCATCCTCCCCAACGTAAGAATGAAGTGTGGCTTGCCTTATGGATGGGCAACACCTACTATCTTCCTAAGTTCCTGTTTTCTTCCTGAATTTTGGCCACTCTCCAGGATAGTCTCATGATTTTGTGTTCAAGATATGTACCATGTCCAAACTCCGTGACATGGCCATGTACTGTATAGCTGAAGGGAATGGGAGCATCTCAGAAAACTCAGACATCAGTGTGACTTGTAAAGACTCAGTGGAGAAACCCTGCTTTGGCCCATTTGCTAATCTATTGTTCATTTGCCCTGCATGTCAGGAAGGTCTCTGCCTCAGGCCAAAACTTTGTGAAGCCTGAAGAAAACGGTTTTCAAATGAAAAGGAATGGGCATCACCCGTGGCTCTTTGCTTACTTGCTTTGGAAAGGGATGTGTCTGAATCAGCCTCTTGGCCCTGTGTGAGGCTGTGGCTTAGATCTCAGCACCTGATGGATTTAAAGAATGATCCCATGTGTGCATCCAAAAGCTAATTGCCAAAAGAGCAGTCATTGTGGATGAAGTCTCTCGCCTTCTGCTGTAAGTT
The DNA here is from genome assembly GCF_048772815.1 of Callospermophilus lateralis. NCBI lineage: Eukaryota > Metazoa > Chordata > Mammalia > Rodentia > Sciuridae > Callospermophilus > Callospermophilus lateralis. The sequence goes on from NW_027511113.1 coordinate 93,830, forward strand.
TCCTGACCTCCATCAAGTGAGAACAGGGATCCTTTGGGTAAAATGAGTTCTTCAAATCCCTACAGAGTCTAGTCCATAGGTGTTTGGGTTTTCTCATGACTCCAATTCACATAAAGAATCTAAATTCCACAGACAGAAGCCCTAAAATTGGAGAAGCAGAGCAGAATTAACGGCAAGCCTATTTGATCACTCCTGTTTCACAGAAAGGGTGTCCAGGCCACCCTGACTTCATGCAAATGAGGGGCAAGGGAGCTTATTTTGAACACTCTCTTTGGCTGCAACCCTCATGGAAACCTCCAGCCACAGGTTATGATGAGTGTTTATCTGGAAGAAGACGAGGGCCATGTGGGAGTGTTTTGGTATTAATTGTGGTCATTTTTGTAGCGGTTGGAAGAGATGCCTAGGTCCAACTGGGCTTTAACCCTTGTGTGATTCCTTTAGAGACAGAGTTCTGGAACTGAATTCAGAGATGTATTGCCATGAATTATCTTGGGATTTTAATAGCCCATGCATGAGATTCGCCCATGGAAACTGAGATCTAATCCCAGGGTTGCTTTCCACACAGCACTGCGAATCTCAGCCTGGATATCACATGATTTTATTCTGAAAGACATGGCAGCCATTGTTGAGAGTCAAAACACACATGGTCCTCACATTGTAGACCTCAATGGGCCTGGCTTCATGTGACCTTTTGGCCACTCTTTGGAAAGGCTTGCCTGTGAGAGTTCCCCAGAAGTTTTATTGAAATGGGCTTCCTCAACATTTAATATTTCCTAATTGAATTGAAACCCCCAGTGCCTCCAACTTCATCCTTGAGAAGTGGCTAGTTAAATGCCATGAAATTTCTGAAATTCCCATGACAAAGTGGCACTGGAGAACCTTTGGATGTCCTGTTGCTGATCATGAGTATACCAGACAGTGCCTTGATTGACTGGGTTTCATGAAAATATTGTAGAACAGAGATGCCAGTAATTTGGAGCCTGCTGATTAGTGGGCCTAGAGCAGTGGTCTTCAGGTGTGTGATAAAACATGTGTTTTAGGGCAATGTGGATCTTCCATTTGCTTCCAAATGGCTTGTGACTGACATGGCGCAGCCAGCAGACTCTTCTATGTAAAGGCATCTTGATATATGGATAGGTTTCAGGGAAATGTTCAGAATCAGGTTGGTACGGTTAAGGGGGTAAGCTATGTGGGATAGAAGCCAGATTGGTGCATTCTTCTGTGGATCCTGACCAACCACACGTGACAGAACTCCTTCAAGGACTGTGTTCCAGTTGAACTCCTTTTATTTCATGAAGCATATACCAAACTCGCAGTGCACTAGCAAGAAACACCATGGAAAGTGGAGGATGACCAAATGGCTTCACAGTCCACACGGGGAGACACTTAGCCCCCAGTGGCCACAGTTTACCTACAAAGAGAGAATTCAGCACCTGTGCCTCATGTTCATTGGAAAATAAGAAATGATGTCCTCCAGGTCACACAGATGCAGACCCAGCTTTGATTGTCTCACTACAAAGGTAGGTAAAGCTCCTGACCAAAACATATATTTCAAGTGCCCAACCTCAGAGGCAGTTTCTCAAGAAGTCTTTAGTCCAGCAGAGCTCCATGTTTGTGAAGTGTTTATCCTGTCCCTTACTTTTAGAAACTCATCAACCACTTCCAAAGTTCTGAAATCATGAGCATATTCAATTCCAGATATGTATTCACAGATTTTTTAACTCTTCTCATATAATTGTGTATTACTTAAGGTGAGGGTAATGTCAATGCATTGTTCAGGATGAGAGTGGGAAGATTTCTTGTATCACAATATTGCATACACTTTGGATTAATTTTCCTAGTTGAACAACAATATACATAAATCCATGTTCAGTAAAATAAATATTTTTGCATCTGTGGATGATATATATTTCACTATGAATTTCAATTTGCATATATATTGCTACTTTTTAATGTCTTTGTTTGTTTTGTGTGTGTGTATATATATATATATATATATATATATATATATATATATATATATTCTATCCAGATTTTTCAAAATATGAAATATATGTGTTTTATTATACACTCTCTAAATTCTGTAATGTTCATATATGTGGATTTATAATCAACTTTTTACAAGATTATACTAAGAAATTTTCATTACCTGAAATATATATTTGTTTCCTAATACCGATAACTAACTTCAGTGAATGATGAATACAAATCCTAATATTTCTACAGTAACTGACGCAGTTTTACATCAATAGAAGTAGATTCCTATGGGGCATGACATGTATTTTGATGTTCATTTTTATTCAACACAGGTACGTTGCTATTTCTTCAGTTTATGCACATCATACGATATATATTTCATCCACAAGTTAGCATATTTATAGGCATTTGTTTCACTTTCAATTACTTCCTGCTTCATAAAACATGTATTCCTCCATGCTTTTTGACTGGTCGTTTCATGAGACCACTATCAAAACACATGATTTTTGAATTACATAATCACTTTTGAAGCAAAACTAACACCCTTCATAATAAAACATAACCCTAATATTACCATTGGATGTATTACTGGTTGGACTGAATGATAGTATATAAATATAAGATTTCTTATATATTTTAAGATATCAATTCAATCCATTATTTAAAGTAGAACTAGTTATATTATTTATTCACAGTGTGGTCTACTCATGCATTATCTCTATATTCATATATGCAGGGTACATCTCTTTGTACCCCCAATACTAATTTATACGTCTTCAAATATTGCTCCCAGAAATGGTGGAAGAATTACTCATGTAACCTATTCTATATATATATATATATTTTATCACAGTAATATTCTGGACACAAAACGCAAGGGTCACACTTATGATTGCACCATAGCCTAAATGGAAAGTGAACTTGGATTACTAAAAACATCCATGTCCAGGTTGTCTAATACTCACAAATATCAATCTTATTGGTGACTACATATTTGTTTCTTCCTAAGATTATATATTCAAACTCAACCCTGTTGGAAATGTCTAATCCTATCACTCACATTATACTTTGCCTGATTTTCTAATGTCTCTATTGATATCTGCTTTCCTACATATTTTCCTCAGTTCATCATGTGACTGACTCTTCTCATGTGCTGACAATTACATTCACTCTCTAACCGAAACCCTATTACTAAAGACATTTTTTCCAAAACCTATATTCACTCTTCTTCCTAAACCTACCAGCTATTCCAGTTTGAGTGGATGTTCTATTCTACATTCAATCATCCAAGGTACAAAGTCTTTTGCCATTCGATATCGAATTATCTGAGACAACTGTGCAGAATATAAATCAAAGATAAGTATCCCAATCAAGGGCAAAATTCCCTTCTGGGCTTCAAATCTTACCTAGATTTCTGTTTTCATACTTATATTTCACCAATATATTCTTATAAATATTGCATTCTCCAATACCATTATTCATCCCACAGAATGATTCCTAACCCAAATGGAACATGTTATTAACCCTAACTATGCACTGTTCCCTCAATCTAATTTTACAGAAGAACAGGGACAGAGTTTGTCTTACAATACAGGAATGTAGGTGATCTTCCACCTGCTGAGAACCTCAAAGGTCCATGCAGAAATGATCCCTGGAGAAGATGTAGGCAGCTATGAAAGACCTGAGAGAGCAAAAGTCATCTTGCATGGCAAACATCCTGGTCAGGATGAAAAAATGTGTCGGAATCAGCCTCTCTCTTCTTAATGTAGAGAAGATGGAGCAAACCAGGCCTGTGTGGAGAGCTGTTTCCAGGAGCCAATGGTTGATATACCATTCTAACTTGTGAAAATTTCAAAGGAAGTAGGGGCAGCCTCCATTCCATTGGTCAATTGAAAGCAATTTTGAGGACAAAGTGTTTGCCAAGGCAGTGACCCCGTTCAGTTCCTTAAGGAAATGACCACACCTCACATTTTTGGTGATGGAACACTGTGAACTTTTGATCCAGGAAGCCAGGAACCCAGAGTGAGTCCCAGTCCCAGTCCCAGAAAGCTCCCTTGTTTTGATTGAACAAGGACAGAGTCATTATTTTTTGGTCCTACTGTTGTGAGGATGACCAAATGCCAGGAAAGCTCTGAAAACTGGCCTTTCCAGAGAAAGCAGGTAGTGGCTCACCGCGGACTCCTGACAACTTCACAGAGTTGGCTAAGGAGACCAGATCTGATACAGGACAGGCCATTTTGGGGGAATATATAATGGCCCACCAGTTAGACCACCGTCTGGATAGTCACAGACCTACTTGGGGGAAGGAGGTGCCTTTTTGGTTGTGAGTGTGAGTTTGTTGTTTTGTCTCATGTTCTGAGAATAGGTAGAAAAGGCGGTTTGTTTGGTTTGGTATAGACTGTTTCTAGAAAGTCATGTGACAAGGCGAGTGTTTCTATGTCTGTGTATCCCAATGTGTCCATGGTTGTAGACATTAGAAAATAGAATGCATCAATGGATGTGTCCTGTCTAGTAGAAAGCTTCCCAGTATTCATCCTGCCCAATTTATGATTAGGCAGAAGATTGCCTTATGGATGGGCAACACCCACACTTATAATTGCACCATAGCCTAAATGGAAAGTGAACATGGATTACTATCTTCCTAAGTTCCTATTTTCTTCCTGAATTCTGGCCACACTCCAGAATAGTCTCATGGTTTTGAGTCCAAGATATGTACCACCTCCAAGCTCTGTGATATGGACATGTACTGGATAGCTGAAGGGACTGGCGAGCATCTCAGAAAACTCAGATATCACTGTGACCAGAAAAGTAACAGTGGAGAAACCCTGCTTTGGGCCATTTGCTTACCTATTGTTCTTTTGCCCTGAATGTCAGGAAGGTCTTTGCCTCAGGCCACCCCTTTGTGAAGCCTGAAGAAACAGTTTTCAAATGGAAATGAATGGGCATCACTTGTGGCTCTTTGCTTAATTGCTTTGGAAAGAGATGTGTCTGAATCAGCCTCTTGGCCCTGTGTGGGGCTGTGGCTTAGATTATCAGCACCTGATGGATCTAAAGAAAGATCCCATGTGTGCATCCAAAATAAAGGGCAAAAATTGCAGTTTTTGTGGATGAAGTCTCTAGCGTTTCTCTGTAAGGTTCCTGACCTACATCAAGTGAGAATAGGGATCCTTTGGGTCAAATGAATTCTTCAAATCCCTGCATAGGCTTGCGCATATGTGCTTGGGTTTTCTCATGACTCCAAATCACATAAAGAATCTAAACCCCACAGTCAGAAAGCCTCAAATTGTAGAAGTGGAAAAGTATTAATGGCAGAACAATTTGATGACTCCTGGTTCACAGGAAGAGTGTCCAGGCCCCCGAGATTTTCGGCAAATGAGGGGCAAGGGAGCTTATTTTGGACAATGTCTTCGGCTGCGCCCCTAATGGAAAACTCCAGCCAAAGGTTATGATGAGTGTCTATACAGAAGAAAATGAGGGCCGTGTGAGAGTGTTTTGGTATTAATTGTGGTCATTTGTGTGGCGGTTGGAAGAGATGACTGGGTCCACCTGGGCTTGAACTCTGGTGTGATTCCCCTTATAGACTGAGTTCTGGAACTGACCTCAGAGAAGTATTGCCATCAATTGTTTTGGGATTTTAGGACACCACGCATGAGAGTCACCCTTGGAAACTGAGATCTAGGCCCAGATTGACATTCCTCAGATCACTGGAATCTCAGCGAGGATATCACATGATTCTATTCTGAAAGACTTGGCAGCCATAGTTGAGAGTCACAAAACACCTGGAACTCACATTGTAGAACTCAATAGGCCTGGCTTCATGTGACCTTTTGGCCACTCTTTGGGAAGCCTTGCCTGTGAGAGTTCTTTAGAGCTTTCATTGAATTGAGCTTCCTCACCATTTAATGGGTCCTGAATATATTGATACCCACAGTGCCTCCAACATCATCCTTGAAAAATGGCTAAATTGATACCATAAAATTTTTGAAATTCCCATGACCAGGTGGTACTGGAGAACCTTTGGATCTCCTGATGCTGATCTTGAGTATGCCAGACAGTGCCTTGATTGACTGGGTTTCATGAAAATTGTGTAGAACAGAGATTCCAGTATGTTGGAGCCTGCTGAATAGTGGACCTAGAACAGTGCTGGGCAGGTGTGTGATATAACATGTGGTGGGGCAATGTGGATCTGCATTTGGCTTCCAAACGGCTTGTTACTGACATGGTACAGCCAGCAGATACTTCTGTATAAAGGTATCTTGTAATATGGAGAGGTTTCAGGGCAATGTTCAGAATCAGGATGCTATGGTCAAGGGGGCAAGCTATGTGGGATAGAAGCCTGGTTGGTGCATTTTCCTGCAGACCCTGACCCACCACATATGACAGAACTCCCTTCAGCACTGTGACCCAGTTGAACTCTTTGTATTTCATGAAGCAAATACCAAACTCCCAATGCAGCAGCAACAAACACCACAAAAATTTTAGGATGACCAAATGGCTTCACAGCCCACACTGGGAGACACTTAGCCACCAGTGTCCACAGGTTACCTACAAAATGAGAATTCAGCAATGTTGCCTCATTTTCATTAAAAAATAAGAAACCATGTCCTCCAGGTCCCATAGATGCAGACCCAGCTTTGATGGTCTCACTACAAAGGAAGCTAAAGCTCCTGACAACAACATATATTTCAAGTGCCCAACCTCAGAGTCAGTTTCTCAAAAAGTCTTTAGTCCAGCAGAGCTCCATGTTTGTGGAGTGTTCACCTTGTCCCTTAATTTTGGAAACTTCTCTACCACCCCCAAGGTTTCAAAATCCTGAGCATGTTCCATTCCAGATATGTTTTCACCGATTTTCTAACTCTGCTCCTCTAATGATGTTTTAGTTGGGGCGAAGGTACTGTCAAGGCATTGTTCTGGAAAAGAGTGAGAGCATTTTTGTGTAGCACATATTTACATACACATTGTATTCATTTTCCAATTTTCCATTCGAAATACTGAATCCCTGACACTAACCCCTACCCTACTACACTCTGACTACTAATACTAATAAGATGGAGAAAAATAACCCAAACAGAATAGAAATACAACCATTTCAGAGGAGGCATGGTGTATATTTGGACTTACCTTTTGCATTATATAGGGTAGGAGTTATAAATCTAGTCACTTTTTTGTTGAAATAGTTCTCAATGTTTTTTTTAAAGTTAACCAATATGTGAATTCATGTCTCCCTTTCTCTGTAGCCTATTCACCACCTGTATTTTTATATGCACAGATAGAATCCTGCCTGGTACCACACGTACATTCTTGTGAGGTGGCTGACTTGGCAGATACACATTGTAAGGGATCACTCCTCTTAAACGATATTGGACCTGAAAATTCAAATTATGGTTGAGCTTCCTACTTGAACAATATTATTCATGAATTCATGTTCATTAAAATAAATATTTTTCTATCTGTTGATGATATATATTTCATTATGAATTACAAAAAAAGAAATATGTGTCTTATTTTACACTCATTAAATTCATTCATATTCATGTATGTGGATTTATACTCAACTTTTCACAAGATTATTCTTATAAATATCATTCACCTGAAATACATATTTGTTTCCTAGTACTGAAAAGTAACTTCAGTGAATGGTGCATACAAATCCTAATATTTCTACAGTAACTGACCCAGTTTAACATCAATGCAAGTAGATTCCAATCGGACGTGATGTGTATTTTGATGCTCATTTTTATTCAACACTGGTAGACTACTATTTCTTCAATTAATGTACATCATAGGATATATAATTCATCCACAAGTTAGAAAATTTATAGGCATTTGTTTCACTATCAATCACTTTCTGCTGCAGAACACATGTATTCCTCCATGTTTCTTGACTGGTCTTTTCATGAGAAAAGGGATGGACAAGGCAAGGCAAGGCACCTAAGATAGCACCGAATACAGAGAAACAGTACTATTTGGTTGCAACAGGATTTAAAGGGCATTGCTTCTGTTGTAATCAATTAGTTCCCTGAACCCCAAGTTTACGTTGTTTCAGAATTTTGTACCTAACATGTAAGGGAGGGGCTCAGAAGTTCACAGTCTGCAGAAATTCACAAAAAGCAGTTTTTGTTTCTGTTTTTTTTCTCTGTTCTGGGCAAGTTAACATTTTAAGGACACTTGGGAGGGGGAGAGCTTTTTCTGCTCTTTCGTTTTTCTCCCTGCCAGCTGTTACCATGGAGTCCAGTTGGTAACTTCTTCATCTTGGAAATGTAGCCATCTCTGTGAAGCCCCAATTCAAGGCCAGAGGCCTTGTTCACATATTGCCAGCATTGTGACTGACTCTTTCCAAACAAATTATTTTTGATTTTCATTATCGCTTTTGAAGCTAAACTAACATATCTTCATGATAAACCATAACCATAATATTAATATTAGATGTATAACTGGTTGGAATGAATGATTGTATATCAATATAAGATTTCTTATATATTTTCAGATATTGATTCAATCCATTATTTAATGTGGAAACAGTTATATTATTTATTCACTGTATGGTCTATTCATGCATTATCTCTATATTCATGGACACAGTGTACACCTCTTTGTACACCCAATGCCCATTTATATGTCTTCAAAATATTGCTACCAGAAATGGTCGAAGAAATACTCATGTAACCCGATCTACATATGTATTTTATCACAGTAAAATTCTGGACACAAATGCAAAACTCACACTTATGATTGTACCAAAGCCTAAATAGAAAGTGAGCATGGATTACAAAAAACATCTATGTCAAGGTTGCCTAATGCTCTCAAATGTCAATCCTATTGGTGACTACATATTTGTTTCTTCCTAAGATTATATATTCTAACTCAACCCTGTTGAAAATGTCTAATCGTATCACTCACTTTATACTTTGCCTGATTTAGTAATGTCTTTATTGATATCTGCTTTCCTACATATTTTCCCCAGTTCATTATTGTGACTGTTCACATGTGCTTACATTTACATTCACTCTCTAACAGAACCCCTATAGCTAAAGAACTTTTGTTCCAAATCCTATACTCAGTCTTCTTCTTAATCCTACAGATTATCCCTTTTTGACTGGATTTTCTCTTCTACATTCAATCATCCAAGTACTGTTCGTGTGAGCGTCAGAGGAAGAGACAACCAGGAGACTGTCTCATGCAACAGCAAAGGGTTTATTGGGGGTCCAGCATGCTGGGGTTCAGAGCTCACATGAATAGAGCAGAGTACCCTGAGAACAGCTTTAGCAGAGCTTATATTCTTTCCTTGGAAAGGGCAGGGACGGAAGTTTATTGATGGGTCAGGGCGAGTGGGCAGCTTGCGTGTAAACGGGTGAGAGAATACATTCTGCAATTTGGCAGTTGGGGACAGCACATTCTGAGAACAAGATTAGCAAACAGTTCTCAATATTTCAACAGTGTTTTGTTAGGCATACAGAAAAATAGGAAGTTACAAGTACCTTTTTGTTAACCTTTCATTTCCCACTTCTTCTTCTGGCTACTTTTAATTATAAAAGTGATCATTGGCTGGTGTCACATTCTATGTCTTCAAGTGGGTTATTACCATAAGTTTAACATGTCCAATTTGAGCTCGGAGGAAAGAAATTACACGTTTGAGCAAACAGGGTTTTATAGTTTGCAATAATATGAGGATTATTATTGGACCGGCCAGGGTTGATAAAAAAAGTAGTTAACCAGGGGGAATGTATGGATCAGAATCAAACCAACATTTTTGGACCTCTCTCAGTCACGCTCTTCAAGGTGTCTTTTTAATTTACTCATAGATTTTTTTTTACAACTCCAGTATGGTCAGCATAAAAACAAAATTCTTCCCTCAATGCAGCACAAAGGCCCCCTTCTCTCATGAAGGGGCGGTCCAACCCTCGACTGTTTTGTAAAACAACTTCAGACAGAGCGGATAAATATTCCTGCAAAGCTGTGATGGATGTTTCTAATATAAAGTTTTGTTCTATTGCTGCTTCTAATTGGGTCATTTGTTGTGTCCCATGGACTAGAGCAAAGGTTTCTGTGCCGACCCCTGCAGCAACTCCTATTCTTAATAGGATGGTTAAAGTTAGGGATATATGTTCCCAGCGGAACCGTGTTGTATGCCCCCCTGTTTGAACTTCAAATGAACCTGCGTCATTATAGAGCACTCTGGGAAACATCTGCACCATTACACAATTAATCACATCTGTTGACCATTTAATGAAAACATAAACAATTTTTAAGTATATAGAATTATACTACTGTAGGGACAGACAAGGCAAGGCACCTAAGATAGCACCGAAAACAGGGAAACAGTGCTATTTGGTTGCAACCGGATTCAGAGAGCATCGTTTCTGTTGTAATCAATAAACTCCCTGAACTCCAAGTTTAGGTAGTTTCAGAATTTTGTACCTAATATGAAAGGGAAGGGACTCATAAGTTCACAGTCTGCAGAACTTCACAAAAAGATTTTTTTTTCTGTTTTTTTCCTCTGTTCTGGGCAAGTTAACTTTTCAAGGATACCTGGGAGGAAGAGAGCTTTTTCTTCCTTTTCTTTTATCCCCATTCAGCTGTTACCATGGAGCCCAGTTGGTAATTTTTTTTATTTTAGAAATGTAGCCATCTCTGTGAAGCCCCAGCTCAAGGCCAGAGGCCTTGTTCACATATTGTGTGAAAAACTATTAAGGGGTTGTCTAGCTTAGGAGTGCTTATTTTTCCAAGCAGTGGCCAAGTATAACAGGGCAACAGAAATAATGGAAGTTTATCTACACTTAACCCTTTTATAGGGACTCTTTTGCTGAAAGTCCTAAAGTCATCCGTGGTGAAGACTTCTGGAGAAGTTCAGTTAAGATTTTTCTGTGGGCCTGGTATAGAGGAGAAACGGGGAAGGTGAGGAGTGAGAACAGCTCCGTGGATCTGAGAATGAAGAAGGAGAGATGTAAAAGCATAATGGAAAAGGGGTTTGGGATTTTCCTAGCAACAAAAACTTGAGCAGTAGAACAGGTAGAGCAGAGGGGAAGACAGGAGTGAGTATCCCAGAAAGCCTGTGAGGGACTTTAAATTCTTAGTAACCTGTTTTCAGTGATGACAAAGCAACTTTAAAGGCCATTTTCATTACATCTTGGATAAGGGTCTGAGGGCTCTCCTCAGCTGGTTTGAGCTTTGGGTTATCTGGTAAGAGGACCTGGTGGTACCTGGTGCGAGCACTGACAGGAGAAGAGAGGAGTGAGTGGGTGGAGGGGTACCTCAGTACCTGCTACCTCAGCAAGGGGGCAATGGTCTGAGAACTGGCGGAGGTTGGGGTTTTTGATCTAGTAATTGGAGGAGAGAAATCAGGTTGCTGAGGTGGGACTGACAGCAGAGAGTATGGAGCAGAAGGCTGAGGGTGAGGATCTATTGGAGATGCATAGTTCAGGAAGTGAGCAAAGGAGGTAAAAGGCCTCCACATAGGGGAATTTCCTTTCACCATTTTGAGTACTTGTAGAAGTTAAAAAGGTCACACAGAATTTGAGGATCGAGAGACTCCTCTGTGGGCCATCGGTTTTGGTTGTCTACTTGGTAATATGGCCAATGCTGTGTACTGAATTTGATGAGGATTTTGCGTTCCACCAGGCAGCCCTGTATGCTCAAATCTCCATGACTTACAGAAGAAGTTGGCTTTTCCCCCACACAGCCATGGCTGTTTGTGGCTTTGATAGTCTGCTGGGAAAACATACTAATCTAGTCTAGCCAACCTGCATCGGGCTTGCGTGTCCCTACATCCATAATGTTGTTTCCATTATCTATGATACGGAAGGGATTTAATGGAATTTTAGTGGGATCTCTTCATCAGGGATATCCTAATAGGAAAGACGTATAGCCAGCTGACAAATGTCTGGGTGGAGAGATGGCCACAAGGTCCCTAAGGGAGCTGTATGCGAGATAGAGCATACTTCTTGTCTAGTAGGATATTTGATAAGCCATCGCTGCTGAACGGGCTGATGAGCGTTAGGTCTACTGGTGGCCAAGGGGAGAGTCTATAACCTTATCCACATGGCGAATATGCAATTTGAAAGCGTTACCAGTCTTTCCCAGTTTCCAGCCAGAGTCTGGACAGGGTGCAGGCTAGAGATGAGAGGCATGGATCCAGGAAGTGTTTCCGTCTACTTTTACCACTGTAGGTGTTATAAGTAGCACCTGGTATGGTCCTTTCCAGCGGGGTTCCAGGGATGACACCTGATGTTGTCTAATGTAGATGAAGTCCCTTACTTGATATCGATGTGGAGTCCCCTTGACCCCAGGTTGGAAGGCAGTTGACAGCTGTTTCCACAGGTATCATTGAGTTCTTTCAAGAGATTTAAGTCTGTCAAGCAAGGGGGTGTGGAAGGGATTGTTAGGTCTTAGAGTTGGGGTTAGGTCCCTTACTGGAGGAGGGGCACCACAGAGAATTAACAGGGGGAGTGGTTACACAAAGAAACAGAGGGAGTATTTCTTGCATAAAACAGTGCATAAGGCAGGAGCATAGTCTAATCTTTTATGCCGGTGTGTAAGCTTAATTTCCTTAAGGTCTCTTAATGGTTCTATTTATTTTTTTTTCTGTCCTGAGCTCTGGGGTCTATATGCATAATGTAACTTCCAATTAATCCCCAGGGTCCTGGCTAAGCTCTGACTCACCTGGGCCATGAACACCGTTCAATTAACAGACCCTATTACCTTAGGCAGGCCGTGTCTTGGAAAAATATCTTTCAGGATCTACTTGACCACCGTTTTTTTTTTTTTTTTTTTTTTTTTTTTTTTTTTTTTTGTGAGAAAGGATTCAATCCATCCTGAAAATGTATCTACAAAGACTAAGAGATATTTAAGTCCATACCTTGCTGGCTTAATTTCAGTGAAGTCCACTTTCCAGAATTGTCCTGGTCTGGTTCCTCGTAGGTGCTTTTCTGCAGGAAGCTTGGAAGTGTAAGCATTAACCAATTGACAGAACCGACAGGCATTTGTTACCCATTCAGTTATTTCCTTTCACTATGAGTGAGTTAGTCGAAATCTCTGTTCCTGATCCTTCAGGAATGCCTGCAGTTTCTTTGAACCAAGGTGAGTAAGTTGATGTACATTTTTAACGTAGTGTAGGGCTTTCTGAAATTGCAGGCTGGGCTCAGTGAAGTTGAGGAGTTCAGTGTCAGTGTTCTTAAATGTTATAAAAAGCTTGCTGGTGCTCAAGGGTCCATTGGGATTGGGCATCCTCATTTAACAACGGGTATAAAGGAGCAGCTAAGAACACACACACAGGTATCCAAAACCTGAAAAGCCAGCAGTCCCAAGAAACTCTCTGTGTTGTCTCCTGTTAGATGGGGATGGTATCGGCACAACTGTTTGTTTTCTGGACTCAGTGAGCCATTGTTTACCGCCCCTAAGGGAATACTCGAGGAAGATTTCTTCCTGCTGGCAAATTTTGGCCTTTTTGATAGAAGCTCTATACCCGACTTGAGCAAGCTCGGATAATAGTGCTTGGGTCCCAGACTCACAGTTTTCTTGTTGTTGGCTGCCAGTAGCAGGACATCCACATTTTGAAGCAGGGTGACTTCAGGGTGCATAATTCTGAAGTTGTTGAGATCTCTGTGGAGGGCTTCATCAAAGAGATTGGGGGAGTTTTTGAACACCTGTGGGAGTCTAGTCCAAGTTAGTTCACCAGATGTTCTGGTATCTGGATCTACCCACTCGAACGCAAACAGCAACTGACTATCTTTATGCAGAGGCAAGCAAAAGAAAGAATCTTTTAAGTACAGAACAATATACCATTTTCACTCAGCAACAGCAAAGTGTTTATTGGGGTTCCAGCATGCTGGGGCTCAGAGCTCACTTGAATAGAGCAGAGAGCCCTGAGAACAACTTAAACAGAGCTTATATATTTTCCTTGGAGAGGGCAGGCAGGGAAATTTATTGATGGGTCAGGGCGAGTGGGTAGTTTGTGTGCAAACGGGTGAGGGAGTACATTCTGCAGTTTGGCAGTTGGGGACAGCACATTCTGGGAACAAAATTAGCAAACAATTCTCAAGATTTCAACAGTGTTTTGTTAAGCATAAAAAAAAAAACAGGAACTGACAAATACCTATTTTGTTAACCTTTCACCAAAGCAAAATGGAAAGTTAGCATGGATTACTAAAAACAACCATGCCCAGGTTGCCTAATGCTCTCAAATGTCAATCCTATTGGTGACTACATATTTCTTTCTTCCTAAGATTATATATTCAACCTCAACCATGTTGAAAATGTCTAATCCTATCACTCACGTTATACTTTGCCTGATTTCCTAATGTCTCTATTGATATCTGCTTTCCTACATATTTTTCCCCAGTTCATCATTGTGACTGACACTTCATATGTGCTCATATTTACTTTCACTCTCTACCCGAAAACCTATTGCTAATGAACCTCTTGTCCAATTTCCATACTCACTCTTTTTTTCTAAAACTACTTACTATTTCCTAATCCTACCGACTATTAGTTTTTGATTGGATGTTCTCTTGGACATTCAATCATCCAAGATACAAGGTCCTATGCCATTGCATATTGATTTATCTGAGACATCTGTGCAGAACATAATTCAAAGCTAAGTTTCCCACTAAAGGGCAGAATTCCCTTCTGGCTTCATATCGTACCTAGATTTCTGGTTTCATACTTATATTTCACCTATATATTCTTGTGAATATCGCAGGTACCCAATACCATTATTTGTTCCACAGAATGATTCCTAACCCAAATAGAATATGTTATTAACCCTAACCATACACTCTTCCCTCAATCTAACTTTACAGAAGAGCAGGGACAGAGTTGGTCGTACAATACAGGAATGTCCAGTGTCTTTCACCTGCTGAGAACCTCAAAGGTTGATGCAGAAATGATCCCTGGAGAAGATGTAGGCAGCTATGAAGGACCTGAGAGAGCAAAAGTCATCTTCCATGGCAAACAACCTGGTCAGGATGAAGGGATGTATCTGAATCAGCCTCTCTCCTCTTGATATAAAAGAGATGGACCAAACCAACCCTGTGTGGAGAGCTTCTCCTGGGTGCCTATGGTTGATATACCATTCTAACTTCTGAAAGTGTCACAGGAAGTAGGGGCAGCCTCCATCTCAAGGGACCCTTGGAAGCAACTGTTAGGACAAAGTGGTTGCCAAGGCAGTGACCTCATTCCCTTCCGGAAGGAATTGACCTACCTCACTTCTTTGGTGATGACTCTCTGAACTTGTGATCCAGGAAGCCAGGCACACAGAGCCAGTAACATCCCGTTCCCAGTAGGCTCACTTGTTTGGATTGAACAAGAACAGAGTCTGTCTTTCTTGGTACCTAATGATTTGAGGATGGACAAATGCAAGTAGAAATCTGAAAATGGGCTTTCCTGAGACAGAAGGTAGTATTCAGCACAGGCTCCTGACAACTTCACAGAGTTGGACAAGGAGAACAGATCTGAGACAGGACAGGCCATTTCAGCGGAACATAGTATGGCCTACCAGTCAGAGGACACTTTGGATAGTCACAGACTTACTTGTGGGAAGGAGGTGCCTTTTTGAGTGTGGCTGTGAGTTTGTGGTTTTGTCTCATGTTCTGAGAATAGGTAGGAAAGGTTGTTTGTTTGGTTTGGAGTGGACAGTTCCTAGAAAGTCCTTTGACTAGGTGAGTGTCTCTAGGTCTGTGTATCCCAGTGTGTCTGTGGTTGTAGACATTAGCAAAGAGAATGCATCCATAGATGTGTTCTGTATAGTAGAAAGCTTTCCAGCATTCATTCCTCAGAATTTATGAATGGACTGCGGCTCGCCTCATCGAAGTGCAACACCTAAAACCTTCTTAATTTCCTGTATTCTTCCTGAATTCTGGCCACTCTCCAGAATAGGCTCATAGTTTTGTGTCAAAGATATGTACCACCTCCAAGCTCTATGACATGGACATGTACTAGTTAGCTGAAGGGAATGGCGAGCATCTCAGACAACTCAGATATCAGTGTGACCAGGAAAGTCTCATTGGAGAAACCATGCTTTGGGCATTTTGCTAACCTATTGTTTTGTTGTCCTGAATGTCAGGAAGGTCTTTGCCTCAGGCCACCCTTTGTGAAGCCTGAAGAAAACAGTTTTAAAATGGAAACGAATGGGCATCACCTGTGGCTCTTTGCTTAATTGCTTTAGTAAGGGATGTGTCTGAATCAGCCTCTTGGCCCTGTGTGAGGCTGTGGCTTAGATTATCAGCACCTGATGGATCTAAAGAAAGATCCAATGTGTGCATCCAAAACCAAAATGGCAAAAAGATCAGTCATTATGAATGAAGTCTCTTGCATTCCTCTCTTAGGTTCCTGACGTCCATCAAGTGAGAATAGGGATCCTTTGGGTCAAATGAGTTCTTCCAAGCCCTGCAGAGGTGGTTCTGTTTCCTCATGACTCCAAAATCATATAAAAAATCCATACCTGACAGTCAGTAGGCCTCAAATTGGAAAACCAGAGCAGTATAAACGTCAGACCTATGTGATGAATTCTGGTTCACTGGAAGGGTGTCCAGGCCACCCTGAGGTTAGGCAAATGAGGGGCAATGGAGCTTATTTTGGACAATCTCTTGGACTGCGCCATTCATGGAAACCTCCAGCCAGAGGTTATGATGAGTGTATATATGGAAAAAGATGAGGGCCTTGGGGGAGTGTTTTGGTTTTAATTGTGGTCATTTGTATGGCAGTTGGAAGAGATGACTGGGTCCATCTGGGCTTGAACTCTGGTGTGATTCTGCTCAGAGACTAAGTTCTGTAACTGACCTCAGAGAAGTAATTGCTTTGGAAAGGGATGTGTCTTAATCAGCCTCTTGACCCTGTGTGAGGCTGTGGCTTAGAATATCATCACCATATGGATCTAAAAAAGATCCCATGCATGCATCCAAAACCAAAATGGCCAAAAGAGCAGTCATTGTGGATGAAGTCTCTCGCCTTCCTTTGTAAGGTTCAGAAAAAATTAAAGAAATTGAAATTGAAATGTAAAGATGCAGTTTTTGTAAAGTTTACAGGCTGCACTCAGAATCTGAAATTCCTGAGTCAGTTAAGACAATTCTTGGATCTGCCCATTAGATGTGTGTTGAAATCTTCTCTGATCACCTTGTTACTTAACAACCCCTTCCCAGAAACCGTGCAGCTCAGCACGTATGCATCTCAGGGCTTCAACCAATCAGTTTAAATGTGTACCCCTTCTCAGGGCTGACCAATCACCCCCTGCCCGACCTGTTCCCACCAATGAATTCGCTAATCATGTTTTTGAGTTGTTATTTGATTTTCCCGTCATATATGATGATTTGCCAAAGGAGGCTATGATGCATGTAAAATCCCTGCCCTTTCTAAAGAATGTATATAAACTCTGCTCAAGTTGTTCTCGGGGCTCTTTTTTTTGCTCCTCTGAAGTGAGCTCTGAGCCCCAGCATGCTAGACCCCCCATATACCCTTTGCTGTTGCATGAGAAAGTCTCTTGGTGGTCTTTTCCTCTGACGTTTGCCCCACCTTTTCATCTGGAGGCCCTAGGCGAGATATCTGGTAGCGGCAGACGAAAGACCCCAACAGACTCCTCTCAGGGTAAGTAAGGTGCCTCTTTCTGGATTCGGGTTTCAGGTTAGCACTTGACTAAGTGGCTGTTGGTGAAGAGCGTTAGGTCTCTCCAACGGTGGCTGACAGACGAGTCACAGAGCCACAGGCCACATCCCTGGAGGACACTCGAGAGGACTCGGAAAATCGAGGAATAGTAGTTTCCTCAACTCGGTTATATTTTGTTTCAGTATTCGGTTTGCCACGCCATCAGGTTTTGACAGCTACTCAGTTTTGTTCATTGTCAGGAACCCATGTTGAGTTTACTGTCTGTCTTTATTGCATAACCCATCAGGTTTTGCCAGTTACTCAGTTCTAATCTTTGTCTTGGACACATGTTAAACATTTACTGTTTCTCTTTGTCTGTGTTGCATTTGTGTCTTCACTGTCCCTGTTTGAGTAACTCCCATTATGGGACAAAGCAATTCCACGCCTCTGTCTCTTACCCTTGATAATTGGACTGATGTCTGCTCAAGGGCCCAGAATCTTTCTTTTTCAGTAAAGCTCATTTTAATGAAAGCACAGGAGAACACACACAGGCAAGTCTTCTCAAAGAGTGGCCAAATGGTCACATGAAGCCAGGCCCATTGAGGTCTACAATGTGAGGTCCATGTGTGTTTTGACTCTCAACTATGGCTGCCAAGTTTGTCAGAATAAAATCATGTGATATCCTTGCTGAAATTCCCCGTGCCTTGTGGAAAGCCTTCCTGGGCACACATCTCAATTCCAAGGGTGACTCTCATGCATGGCCTCCTAAAATCCCAACACAACTCATGGCAATACTTCTCTGAGGTCAGTTCCAGAACTCAGTCTGTAAAAAGAATTACAGCAGAGTTCAAGCCCAGGTGGAGCCAGTCATCATTTCCAACCGTCAAACTAATAACCACAATTAAAACCAAAACACTTCCGCATGGCCCTCATCTTCTTCCATATAGACACTCATTATAACCTCTGACTAGAGGTTTCCATGAGGGGCGCAGCCCAAGACAGTGTCCAAAATAAGCTCCCTTTCCCCTCATTTGCCTAAAGTCGGGGTGGCCTGAACACCTTCCTGTGAACCAGGAGTAATCGAGTAGGCCTTCCGTTAATACTGCTCTGTTTCTCCAATTTGAGGAATACTGACTGTGGGGTTTAGATTCTTTATGTGAATTAGAAACATGAGAAAACCCAAGCACCTATGGGCTTCCCTCTTCAGGGCTTTGAAGAACTCATTTGACCCAAAGGATCCCTATTCTCACTTGATGAAGTTCAGGAACCTTACAGAGGAAGGCGAGAGACTTCATCCACAATGACTGCTCTTTTGGCCATTTTGGGTTTGAATGAAAACATGGGATCCATCAGGTGCTGAGAATCTAACCACAGCCTCACACAGGGCCAAGAGTCTGATTCAGACACATCCATTTCCGAAGCAAATAAGCAAAGAGCCACAGGTGAATCCCATTCATTTCCATTTGAAACTGTTTTCTTCAGGCTTCACAAAGGAGTGGCCTGAGGGAAAGACCTTCCTGAAATTCAGGGCAACAAACAAGAGGTAAACAAAAGGCACAAAGCAGGGTTTCTCCACTGAGACTTTCCTGGTCACACTGATATCTGAGTTTTCTGAGATGCTCGCCATTGCCGTCAGTTATCCAGAACATGGCCATATCACAGAACTTGTAGGTGGTACATATCTTGGACACAAAACCATGAGGCTATTCTGGAGAGTGGCCAGAATTCAGGAAGAAAACAGAAACTTTGGAAGATAGCAGGTGTTACCCTTCATTAAGGCAAGCCACAGTCCATTCATAAATTTGGCAGGATTAATGCCTGGAAGCTTTCTACTAGACAGGACACATCCATTGATGTATTCTCTTTACTAATGTCTACAATCACGGACAGAGTGGGATGCACAGATATAGAAGCACTTGACTTGTCAAACGACTTACTAGAAACAGTCAACGCCAATCCAAACAAACAGCCTTTCCTACCTATTCTCAGGACATGAGACAAAACCAGAAACACACATCCACACCCACAAAGGCACCTCTTTTGCCCAAGTAGATCTGTGACTATCCGGAGTGTCCTCAGACTGATGGGCCATATTATATTCCCCCAAAATGGCCTCTCCTGTCTCAAATCTGGTCTCCTTGGCCAACTCTGTGAAGTAGTCAGGAGCCATGGGTGAGCCACTACCTGCTTTCTCAGGAAAGTCCCCTCTTCAGAGCTTTCCTGGCATTTGGCCATCCTCACATCAGTAGGAACTAAGAAAGACTGACTCTGTCCTTGGTAAATTGAAACAAGTGAGACCACTGGAACTGGGACTGTGAGTGCCTCTGGGTGTGTCTCTTCCTGGATCACAAGTTCAGAGAGTTCCATCGACAAGGAGGTGAGGTGAGGTCACTTCCTTCCGAAACTGAATGAGGTCACTGCCTTGGCAACCTCTTTGTCCTAACAGTTACTTCTAAGGGTCCCATGAGATGCAGGCTGCCCCTACTTTCTGTGACACTTTCACAAGTTAGAATGGTATATCAACCATAGGCACCTGTGAACAGCTCTTCACACAGGCCTTGTTTGGTCCATCTTCTCTATATTTAGAGGTTGATTCAGACACATCCCTTCATCATGACCAGGTTGTTTGCCATAGAATTTAACTTTTGCTTTCTCATGTCCTTCATAGCTGCCTATATCTTATCCAGGGGTCATTTCTGCATGGAACTTTGATGATCTCAGCAGGTGGAAGATCCCCTACATTCCAGTATTGTAAGACCAACTCTGTCCCTCCTCTTTTGTAAAGTTAGATTGAGGGAACAGTGTATGTTTAGGGTTAATAACATGTTTTATTTGGGTTAAGAATCTCTCTGCCGGATGAATAATGGTATTGGGAACCTGTGATATTTACAAGAATATATAGCTGAAATATAAGTATAAAAACAGAAACCTAGGTAAGATTTGAAACGAGAAGGGCATTGGGCCCTTGAGTGGGATACTTAGGTTTTAATAATTTTCTGTATATATGTCTCAGATAAATTGAAATACAATGGCTTAGGACCTTATACCTTGGACGATTGATTGTCGAATTGAACATCGAGTCAAAATGCAATAGTCAGTAGGATTAGGAAGATAGTCAGTAGGTTTAGAAATAAGAGTGAGTATAGGATTTGGACCAAAATTTCTTTAGCAATAGGGTCTAGGGTAGACAGTGAATGTATAGGTCACCAAATGTGAAGTGTCAGACACAATGATGAACTGGGGAAAATATGTAGGAAAACAGATATCAATTGAGATATTAGGAAATCAGGCAAAGTATAAAGTGAGTGATAGGATTAGACATTTTCAACAGGCTCGAACTATAATATATAATCTTAGGAAGAAACAAATATGTAGTCACCAATAGGATTTACATCTGAGAGCATTTGGCAACCTGGACATTGTTGTTTTAGTAATCCATGCTCACTTTCCATTTAGGGTTTGATACAATCATGATTGTGACCTTTGCTTTTTGTGTCCAGAATATTACTGTGATAAAAAATATATATAAATATATATATATATATATATATATAGATAAGGTGATGTGAGTAATTCTTCCACCATTTCTGGGAGCAATATTTTGAAGAGGTATAAATTAGTATTGGGGGGACAAAGAGGTGTACACTGTGTCTTTGAATATAGAGATAATGCATTAATAGACCATACTGTGAATAAATAACATAACTGGTTCCAACATTAAATAATGCATTGAACGGAAATGTGAAAATATACAGAAAATCTTTTATTGATATACATACATTTATTCCAACCAGCTATACATCTAATGGTAATATTAATGTTATGGTTTATCTTGAAGAGTGTGTGAGTTTAGCTTCGAAATTGATTATGGAAATCGAAAATGATGTGTTTGGAAAGAAGTCTCATGAAAAGACCAGTCAACTAACATGGAAGAATACATGTGTTATGAAGCAGGAAGTGACTGAAAGTGAAACAAATTCCTATAAATTTGTGAACTTGTGGATGAAATATATATCTTATGATGTGCAAAAACTGAAGAAATAGTAATGTACCAGTGTTGAATTATAATGAACGTCAAAATAGAAATCATGTCCTATAGGAATCTACTTGCATTGATGTTAAACTGGGTAATTTACTCTAGAAATATTAGGATTTGTAAGCACCATTTATTGAAGTTACTTTTCAGAACTGGGAAACAAATATGTATTTCAGGTGGATGAGTATTTCTGAGAATAATCTTGTGAAAAGTTGATTATAAGTCCACATACATGAACATAAATGAATTTACGGAGTTATATAAGACACATATATTTCATATTTTATAAAATGTGAAGTGTGTGAATATATATACATATATATATATATATATATATATTTGTATATATATATATATATATATATATATGTATTTATATATATATTTATATATATTAAAAAACCACAAAAAATACATTAAAAAGTATCAATATCTATATGCCAATCGTAATTCATCATGTAATATAAATCATCCACAGATGCAAAATTATTTATTTTACTAAACATGGATTTATGTATAACATTGTTCTACTAGGAAGCTCACCCATTGTTTGAATTTTCAGTTCCAACAGCGTTTAGGAGGAGAGATCTCTTCTCACAATTTGTTTCTGCCAAGTCAGCCAACTCATAAAAATGTACGTGTGATACCAGGTAGAATTCTATATGTGCATATAAAAATACATGTGCTGAGTAGGCTACAGAGAATGGGAGACAGGAATTCACATATTTGTTAACTTTAAAAACACATGGAGGACTATTTCAATTAAAAATTGACTAGATTTATAAAACCTACCCTTTATCGTGCAAGAGGGAAGTCCTACTATACACCATGCCTTCTCTGAAATGCTTGCATATTCATTCTGCTTGGGTATTTTTCTCCATCATATTAGGATTAGTAGTCATATTATAGTAGGGTATGAGTTAGTGTCAGGGATTCAGTATTTCGAATGGAAAATAAGAAGAAGAATCCAATGTTTATCAAATATGTGCTTCACAAAAAATTTTTCTACTCTCATCCAGAACAATGCCTTGACATTACCTTCGCCCCAAGTAAGACACAATTAGAGGAGAAGAGTTAGAAAATCTTTAAATACATATCTGAAATAGAAAATGCTCAGGAGTTCACAACCTTGGAGATGATAGAACAGTTTCCAAAAATAAGGGACAGTGTAAAAACTCCACCAACATGGAGATTTGCTTGCCTAAAGACGTCTGGAGAAACTGCCTTTAGGTTGGGGACTTGAAATACATGTAGTTGTCAGGAGCTTTAGGTTCCTTTCTAGTGAGACCATCAAAGATGGGTCTTCATCTCTGTGATTTGGAGGATAGGGTTATAATTTCCCAATGAACATGAAGCAGCAGTGCTGAATTCTCTTTGTAGTGAGAGCATCAAAGGTGGGTCTGCATCTATGTGACCTGGAGGACATGGATTCTTATTTTACAATGAAAATGAGGCAGCAGTGCTGAATTCTCTCTTTGTATGTAATCTGTGGCCACTGGGGGTTAAGTGTCTCCCCACGTGGACTGTGAAGCCATTTCATCATCCTCCACTTTTCACAGTGTTTCTTGCTGCTGCACTCGGAGTTTGGTACTTGCTTCAGGAAATACAATGCGTTCAACTGGGACACCATGCTGGAGGAAGTTCTGTCAAATGTGGTGGGTCAGGGTCTGCAGGATAATGCACCAACAGGGCTTGTATACCACATAGGTTGCCCCCTTGACCAAAGCAACCTGATTCTGAACATTGCCCTGAAACCTCTCCATATAACAAGATGTCTGTACATATAAGGGTCTGCTAGCTGCACCATGTCAGTCACAGCGATTTGGAAGCCAATAGCAGATCCACATGACCCCACAACAGATGTTTTATTACACACTTGCTCACCACCTCTCTAGTCCCACTACTAAGAAGGCACCAACTTAATGGCATCTCTGTTCTCCACAATTTTCATGAAATCCAGTCAATCAATGCACTGTCTGGTACAGTCATGATCAGCAACAGGACATCCAAAGGTTCTCCAGTGCCATCTGGTCATTGGAATTTCAAAAATTTTATGGTATTTATCTAGTCAATTTTCAAGGATGAAGTTGGAGGCACTGTGGGTTTCAATTCATTCAGGAATCATTCAATGGTGAGGAAGCTGATTTCAATGAAAGTTTTGGAGAACTCTCACAGGCAAGTCCTCCCAAAGAGTGGCCAAAAGGTCACAAGAATCCAGGCCCACTGAGGTCTACAATTGAGGTCCATGTGTGTTTTGACTAGTAAATATGGCTTCAAAGTCTTTCAGAATAAAATTATATGATATCTTGGCTGAGATTCCCAGTGCTCTGTGGAAAGCCACCCTGGGCCTAGTTCCCAGATTCCAAAGGCGAATCTCATGTGTGGCCTCCAAAAATCCCAACACAATTCATGGCAATACTTCTTTGATGTCTGATCCAGAACTCAGTCTTTCAGGGGAATGACACCAGAGTTCAAGCCCAGGTGGATCCAGTCATCTCTTCCAACTGCCACACGAATGACCACAATTTAAACCAAAATACTCCCACATGGCCCTCATCTTATTAAATATAGACACTCATCATAACCTGTGGCTGGAGGTTTCAAAGCGGGACACATCCCAAAAGAGTGTCCAAAAAAATCTCCCTTACCCCTCATTTGTCTAAAGTCAAGGTGGCATGGACACCCTTCCTGTGAACCTGGAGTGATCCAATATACCTGCCGTTAATACTGCTCTGCTTCTTCAATTTGAGGCCTACTGATTCTCAGCGATAGATTTTTTATGTGATTTGGAGTCATAAGAAAACACAAGCATCTCTTCAGGGCTTCAAATAACTCATTTGACCCAAATGATCCCTATTCTCACTTGATAGAGGTCAGGGACCTAACAGAGGAAGGCAAGAGACTAATCAACAATGACAGATTTTTGGCCATTTTGCTTTTGATTGCACACATGGAATCTATCTTTAGATTCATCATGTGCTGAGAATCTAAGCCACAACCTCATACAGGGCCAAGAGGCTGATTCAGACACATCCCTTTCCAAAGCAATTAAGCAAAGAGCCACAGGTTATGCCCATTTATTTTCATTTGAAAACTGTTTTATTCAGGCTTCACAAAGGGGTGGCCTGAGGCAAAGACCTTCCTGAAATTCAGGGCAACAGAACCATAGGTAAGCAAATGAACCAAAGCAGGGTTTCTCCACTGAGAGTTTACTGGTCACACTGATATCTGAGTTTTCTAAGATGTTCCCATTCTCTACAGCTCTCAAGTATATGGACATGTCACATATCTTGGAGATGGTACATATCTTGGACACAAAACCATGAGCCTATACTAGAGAGTGTCCAGAATTCAGGAAGAAAACATTAACTTAGGAAGTTAGTAGGTGTTGCCCATCCATAAGGCACACCACAGTCCATTCATCAATTAGGCAGAATAAATACTGGAGAGTTTTCTACTAGACAGGACACATGCATTGATGCATTCTCTTGTCTAATGTCTACAACCACAGACACAGTGGGATACACAGACATAGAAATACTACCCCTGTCAAACGACTTATTAGAAACAGTCCACTCCAATCCAAACAAAGAGCCTTTCCTACCTATTCTCAGAAATTGAGAGAAAACCACAAACTCACACCCACACGCAAAAAGGCACCTCTTTAACACAAGTAGGTCTGTGACTATCCAGAGTGTCCTCTAACTGGTGGGCCATACTATGTTCCCCTGAAATGGCCTGTCCTGTCTCAGATCTGGTCTCCTTGGGCAACTCTGTGAAGTTTTCAGGAGCCAGTGGTGAACCAATACCTGCTTTCTCAGGAAAGGTCCCTCTTCAGAGCTCTTCTGGCATTTGACAATCCTCATATCAGTAGGTACCAAGGAAGACTGACTCTGTCCTTGGTAAATCCAAACAAGTGAGACCACTGGAACTGGGACTGGGACTGGCTCTGGGTGCCTGGCTTCCTGGATCTCAAGTCCAGAGATTTCCATCACCAAAGAAGTGAGGTGAGGTCACTTCCTTCAGGAACTGAATGAAGTCACTGCCTTGGCCACCACTTTGTACTTACAGTTGCTTCCAAGGGTCCCATGAGATGGAGGCTGCTCCTACTTCCTGTGACACTTTCACAAGTTAGAATGGTATATCAAGCATAGGCACCTGGGAACAGCTTTCCACGGAGGCATGGTTTGATCAGTCTTCTCTACAATAGGAAAGGAGAGGCTGATTCAGACACATCCCTTCATACTGACCAGGTTGCTTGCCATGGAATATGACTTTTGATCTCTTAGGTCCTTCATTGCTGCCTGCAACTTCTCCAGGGTATCATTTCTGCCTGGAACTTTGATGTTCTCAGCAGGTGGAAGACCCCCTACATTACTATTGTAAGACAAACTCTGTCCCGGCTCATCTGTAAACTTAGTTTGAGGGAACAGTGTATGTTTAGGGTAATAACAGGTTCGATTTGGGTTAGGAATCATACTGAGGAACAAACAATGGTATTGGGAACTTGCGATATTTACAAGAATATATTGGTGAAATATATGTATGAACACAGAAATCTAGATAAGATTTGAATCCAAGAAGGGCATTGGGCTGTTGATTGGAATACTTAACTTTGAATTATATTCTGCATAGATGTCTCAGATAAATCAATATACAATGGCTTAAGATCTTGTACCTTGGATGATTGATTGTAGAAGAGATCATACAGTCAAAAAGGTATAGTTGGTAGGATTAGGAAGATAGTCAGTAGATTTAGAAAAAAAGAGTGAGTATAGGATTTCGACCAAAAGTTCTTTAGCAATAGGATTTCGGATAGAGAGTGAATGTAAATGTCAGCACATGTGAAGAGTCAGTCACAATGATGAACTCGTGAAAATATGTAGGAAAGCAGATATCAATAGAGACATTAGGAAATCAGGCAAAATACAAAGTGAGTGATAGGATTAGTCATTTTCAACAGGGTTGAGGTTCAATATATAATCTTAGGAAGAAACAAATATGTAGTCACAAATAAGATTGATTTGAGAGCATTAGGCAACGTGGACATGGATGTTTTTAGTAAACCATGCTCACATTCCATTTAGGCATTGGTGAAAGGTTAATAAAATAGGTACTTGTCACTTCCTGTTTTTCTGTATGCTTAACAAAACACTGTTGGAAACTTGAGGACTGTTTGCTAATCTTGTTTCCAGAATGTGCTGTCCCCAACTGCCAAACTGCAGAATACACACCCTCACCCGTTTGCACGCAAACCTCCCCCTTGCCCTGACCCATCAATAAACTTCCCTCCCTGCCCTCTCCAAGGAAAGTATATAAGCTCTGCTTAAGCTATTTTCATTGCTCTCTGCTCTATTCAAGTGACCTCTGAGCCCCAGAAAGCTGGTCTCCCAATAAACCCTTTACTGTTGCATGAGACATTCTCTTGGTGGTCTCTTCCTCTGTCGCTCACCCGATCTTTATATCTGGAGGCACCAGCGAGATCCAGCAGCGGCGGACGAAAGACCCCCAAGGGGCTCCTTTCAGGGTAAGTAAGGTGACTCTTTCTGGTTTCAGGTTTCAGGTTAGGGTTTTGCAAAATCGCTATCGGTGTTGAGCATGAGCTCTCTCTGACGGTGCCTGACAGACGTGTCACAGAGCCACAGGCCACATCCCTGGGGGACGCCCCAGAGGACTCAGGAAATCAAGGAACAATACTCTCCTCGACTCTGTGATATTTTGTTTCGGATTCGGTATTGCCAGCCCATCAGGTTTTGAGGGCTACTCAGTCCTTGTCTCAGTATTGGACGTCCATTGTCTGTCTTTATTGTCTTGTCGTGTCTGTGTAGTATGTCGTTGCTTTCACTGTTTGTGTATCTCTCATTTTGGGACAGAGCACTTCAACACTTCTCTCCCTGACCCTTGATCACTGGATCAAAGTCTGCTTAAGGCCCAGAATCTTTCTTTTTCATTAAAACGCTGGACATGGCAGACTCTCTGTGCCTCAGAATGACACACCTTTGGAGTTGGATGGCCCCCAGAAGGATGTTTCTACTTCCCACTAATTTGAAAAATCAGAGATATTGTCTTTCAGCTGAGGCCACATAGCCATCCAGATCAACAGCCATATATCTTAACTTGGCAGGACCTCTGCAAATCTCCTCCTCCATGGGTGAAGCCTTTCCTTGTCCCTGCCTACGCTCCTACTCCTTCCACCACGATTCTATCTCTCAAACCCTCTGCTCCTCCTCCTCCACCCTCTGTTCTCCCTGAGTCTCAAGATTCTACTGGACTCTCCTCCTCCTTCTTATCCCCTGCCCTTGTCCCCAACCCCCAACAACCTCTAAGTGATTCCCCTGCTGACTCTGCTTCTCTGCCATTGGAGGAAGTTAGGCCGGGCCAGGCCTGGTCCTCCGACTCCCCCGCGTCACACACAGCCCCTCCTTCCCTGGAGGAAGCTGGCCCGGCTAAAAGAACTCAAAGAACTCCCTGGGGTTTTTACACTTGCCTACTTGGGATGACTGCCAACAAATCCTAGGGACTCTCTTTACGGCAGAGGAATGAGAGAAAAACCTCCTGGAAGCTAAAAAATATATTCTCGGACCAGATGTGTGACCAACACAACTTCCCAACATAATCAAAGCCAGCTTCCCCTTGAATTGACCCAACTGAAACCCCAACACCTTTGAAGGTAGGGAGCATCTGTCCACTTATTGCCAGGCCCTAATAGTGGGTTTCCAATCGGCCGCTAGGGAACCACCTAATTTGGCCAAGGTAAGAGAGATAATTTAAGGGCCTGATAAATATCCCTCTATGTTTCTAGAGAGAATTATGGAGGCATATAGGAGATTTACTCCTATTGATCCTCAGGCAGAGGATCAAAAGGCATCTGTCATGATGGCCTTCATTGGGCAAGCTGCCCTGGATATTAAAAGAAAGTTACAACTCTTAGAGGGATCACAAGATATGACTTGGGGAGATTTAGTCAGAGAAGCCGAGAAAGTATACTATATGAGAGAAACAAAGAGAAAGAAAGGGAGCAAAGGGAAGATGAGAGATGCAAAAGACAGACTAAGGCATTGACTAAGGTCCTGGTCACAACAATAAATAGGCCAGAAATTAACAAAGAGGAAGACAGGAACGGAAACCTGGGCACACGCCAGAGGCCACCCCTGGCCTCAGATCATTGTGCCTACTGTAAAGAAAAAGGTCACTGGGCCAAAGAGTGCCCTAGAAAAGAGACAGCCACGACAGCCAGCCATTCTGACTCAAAAGGATGACTAAGAACGTCGGGGCTCAGATCCCTTCCCCGAGCTCAGGGTAACTTTTGAAGTGGAGAGGACCCAGGTAAACTTTGAAGTGGATACAGCAGCAGTATACTCAGCCCTTAAGGCCCCACTGGGCACACTATCAAATAAAATGTCTCTAGTTCAAAGGGCTAATGGCAGTAAATATCAGACATAGACAACTAAGAGGACCATGGACATGGGGAAAGGAAAAATCCATCACTCCTTCCTAGTAATCCCAGAATGCCTGGCCCCATTGATGGGCAGAGATCTGCTCAGTAAGCTCCAGGCCAGAACAACTTTTAACCCCGAAGGCCCCAAAATGAAATTTCTAAATCCTTCAGTAAAAACTCCTATAGTCTTGGCTTTATAAATGTCAGTAGAAGATGAACATCCACTCTTCACACCCCCCAAGACTGCTCAAACAAGCAAGCTACCCCAGAAATGGATAACAGATTACCCAGATACCTGGGCAAAAACGGCTAGGTTAGGCCTAGCCGTGAAACAACCTCCAAGAACAGTGGAGTTAAAAACCTCAGCCTCCCCAATCAATGTCAAACAATATCCTCTGAGCAGAAAAGCTAAAGATGGGATAAGGCCCCATATTCAGAAATATCTGGCCTTAGGGTCCTAAGGCCCTGTCAATCGGCCTGGAAGACTCCTCTGCTCCCAGTAAAAAAAGCCAGGAACCGGGGACTATCCCCCGTTCAAGACCTAAGAGAGATTAATAACAGAGTGCAGGACATTCACTCCACGGTAACTAATTCGTACAATCTGCTTATCACTCTGAACCCTTAGCAGAAATGGTATACTGTTCTGGACTTAAAAGATGCTATCTTTTGTTTGCCTCTGCATAAAGATAGTCAGTTGCTGTTTGCTTGCTAGTGGGTAGACCCAGAAACTGGAACGTCTGATCAAGTAACTTGGACTAGACTCCCACAGGGGTTCAAAAACTCTCCCACTCTCTTTGATGAAACCCTCCACAGAGATCTCAACAACGTCAGAACTACACACCCCAAAGTCACCCAGCTTCAATACGTGGATGACCTGCTACTGGCAGCCAACACCAAAGAAAACTGTGAGTCTGGGACCCAAGCACTATTATATGAGCTTGCTCAACTCAGGTATAGAGCTTCTGCCAAATAGGCCCAAATTTGCCAGCAAGAAGTAATCTTCCTGGGCTATTCCCTTAGGGGCAGTAAACGATGGCTCACTGAGCCCAGAAAACAAACGGTTGTGCAGATACCACCCCCATCTAGCAGCAGACAACACAGAGAGTTTCTTGGGACTACTGGGTTTTGCAGGTTATGGATTTCTGTGTTTGCGTCCTTAACTTCTTCTTTATACCCGCTGTTAAATGGAGATACCCAATTCCAATGGACCCCTGAGCACCAGAACGCTTTTGATAACATCTAACGACACTGGCACTGAATTCCTCAACTTGACAGAGCCAAGCCTGCAATTTCAGAAAGCCCTACACTACGTTAAAAATGTACATTAATTCACACACCTTGGTTCAAAGAAACTGCAGGCATTCCTGAAGGATCAAGAACAGAGTTTTCCACTAACCCACTCACAGCAAAAGGAAATAACTGAACAGGTAACAAAAGTCTGTCCGGTCTGTCAATAGGTTAATGCTTATCTTTCCAAGCTTTCCGCAGGAAAGCACCTATTAGGAACCAGACCAGTACAATTCTGGGAAGTGGACTTTACTGAAATTAAGCCAGCAAGGTATGGACTTAAATATCTCCTAGTCTTTGTAGATATATTTTCAGGATGGATTGAAGCCTTCCCCACAAAAAAAGGCACAATTGGTGGTCAAGAAGATCCTGAAAGATATTTTTCCAAGACACGGCCTGCCTAAGGTAATAGGGTCTGATAATGGCCCGGCGTTCATGGCCCAGGTAAGTCAGGGGTTAGCCAGGACACTGGGGATAAATTGGAAGTTACATTGTGCTTATAGACCCCATAGCTCAGGACAGGTAAAAAAAATAAATAGAACCATTAAAGAGACCTTAACGAAATTAAGCTTAGAGAGCGGCATAAAAGATTGGACTATGCTCCTGCCTTATGCACTGTTTCATGCAAGAAATACTCCCTCTATTTCTTTGTGTAACCTCACCCCCTATGAAATTCTTTATGGAGCCCCTCCTCCAGTAAGGGACCTAACCCCAACTCTAAGACCTAGTGATCCCCTCCACAACCCCTTGTTTGACAGACTTAAAGCTCTTGAAAGAACTCAGCGATACCTGTTGAAACAGCTGGCCACTGCCTACCAACCTGGTGAAGAGGGGACTCCACATCGATATCAAATAAGAGACATCCTCTACATAAGACAACATCAGGTGTCATCCCTGTAACCCCGCTGGACAGGACCATACCAGGTGCTACTTATAAAACCTACAGTGGTAAATGTAGAAGGAATCAATTCCTGGATCCTAATTCTTATCTCAAGCCTGCGCCCTGTCCAGACTCTGGCTGAAAAACTGGAAAAGACTGGAAACCCTTTCAAATTGCATATTCGCCATGTGGATAAGGCTATAGACTCTCCACTTGTCCACCAGTAGTCCTTACCCTCATCAGCCCGTTCATCAGCGATGGCTGATCACAAATCTTACTAGACAAGAAGTATGGTCTATCTCGCATACAGCCCCCTTAGGGACCTGATGGCCATCTCTCCACCCAGAATTTGTCAGCTGGCTATACGTCTTTCATATTGGGATATCTCTGATGAAGAGGATCCAACTAAAATTCCATTAAATCCCTACTGTACCACAGATAATGGAAACAAACATTATGGATCTAGGGACACGCGAGCCACATGCAGGTTGGCTAGCCTAGAATACTATGTTTGCCCGGCAGACTATCAAAGCCACAAACAGCCATGGCTGTGTGGGGGAAAAGCGGACTTCTTCTGAAAATAATGGGGATGTGAACATACAGGGGCTGCCTGGTGGAACCCAAACTCCTCATCAAATTCAGTACACAGCATTGGCCATATTTCCAATTAGACAACCAAAACTGATGGCCCCCAGAGGGGTCTCCAGATCCTCAAATTCTGTGGGACTTTTTCAACTTCGGCAAGTGTTCAAAAAGATCCATCAATTGGGAATTTCCTTCCAAGGAAATTCCCCTATGTTTATGCCTTTTCCCTCCTTTGCTCACATCCTGAACTATGCTTCTCCAATACATCCTCACCCCCCGCCTTCTGCTCCAGTCTCTCTGCAGTCACTCTCACATGAGCAACCTGATTTCTCCCCTCCAATTACTAGATCAAAAACAAAAACCTCCGCTGGATCTCATACCATTGCCTCCTTGCTGAGGTAGCAGGTACTGAGGTACCTTTCCACCCACTCACTCCTCTCTTCTCCTGTCAGTGCACGCACCGGGTCCCACCAGGTCCTCTTACCAGCAAACACAAAGCTCAAACCAGCTGAGGAGTGCCCTAAGACACCTATCCAAGATGTAATGAAAATGGCCTTTAAAGTTGCTTTGTCATCACTGAAAACAGGTTACAAAGAATTTAAAGTCCCTCAAAGGCTTTTTGGGATACTCACTCCCATCCTCCCCTCTGCTCTACCTGTTCTACTGCTCAAGTTTTATTGCCAGGAAAATCCCAAACCCCTTTCCCATTATTCTTTTATATCTCTTTTTCCTCATTCTCAGAACCACGGAGCTGCTCTCACCCCCCACCTTCCTTGTCTTTCCCTCTGTTCCAATCCCACAGAAAAATCTTAAATGGCCTTCTCCAGAAGCCTTGATCATGGCTGACTTTAGGACTTTCAGCAACAGAGGCCCTATACAAGAGTTCAGTGTAGATAAACTTCCTCTTTTTGTGTTGCTTTGTTCTACTTGGCCACTGGCTGGAAAAATCAGCACTCCTAAGCTAGACACCCCCTTACTATTTTTTCACAAAATATGTGAACAAGGCCTCTGGCGTTGAGCTGGGGCTTCCAGAGATGGCTACATTTCTAAGATAAAGAAGTTACCAACTGGGCTCCATGGTAACAGCTGGCAGGAAGAAAAAAAAAAGAAGAAAAAAGCTCTCCCCCTACCAGGTGTCCTTTAAAAGTTAACTTTCCCAGAGCAGAGGAAAAAAAACAGAAACAAAAACTGCTTTTTGTGAACTTCTGCAGACTGTGAATTTCTGAGCCCCTTACGTTACATGTTGGGTACAAAATTCTGAAACTACCTAAACTTGGGGTTCAGGGGATTAAAAGATTACAACAGAAGCAATGCCCTCTAAATCTGGTTACAACCAAATAGGACTGTTTCCCTGTCTTCTGTGCTATCTTAGGTGCCTTGCCTTGTCCGTCCTTACAACAGTATAATTCTATATACTTAAACATTGTTTATGTTTTCATAAAATGATCAACATATGGCTGTTGCATGAGACAGTCTCTTGTGGTCTCTTCCTCTGAGTAAGTATGTAATGGTGCAGATGTTTCCCAGAGTCCTCTATCATGACGCAGGATCATTTAAAGTTCCAATAGGGGCGCATACAACCTGGTTCCACCAGGAACCCATATCCCTCACTTTCTCCATCCTATTAGGAATAGGAGTTGCTGCAGCGGTGGGCACAGGAACCACTGCCCTAGTCCATGGGACACAACAAATGACCCAATTAGAAGTAGCAATAGACCAAAACTTAAAGATATTGAAAACCTCCATCACAGCTTTACAGGAATCTTTAACCTCTCTCTCTGAAGTTGTTTTACAGAACAGGCGAGGGTTCGACCTCCTCTTATTGAGAGAAGGGGCCTTTGTCCTGCATTGAGTGAAGAATGTTGTTATTATGCCGACCATACTGGAGTTGTAAAAGAATCTAAGATTAAATTAAGAAGACGCCTTGTAGAGCATCAACAAGAGAGAGAGGCCCCAAAAGGGTGGTTTGAGTCTTGGTTCACAGAGTCCCTCTGGTTAACTACGCATTTATCAGCCCTGGCTGGTCCATTAATAAACCTCATATTATTGCTAACTGTGAGACCCTGTTTGCTCAACCGTGTAGTTTCCTTTTTCCAAGCTGAAATTGGACAAGTTAAACTTATGGTAATAAGAAAACAATATACCACACTAGCAGACATAAAATGTGACACCCCCAATGATCACTTTAATGATTAAAAGTAACCAAAAGAAGAAGTGGGGAATGAAAGGTTAATAAAATAGGTACTTGTCACTTCCAATTTTTTGGTATGCTTAACAAAACATTGTGGATATCTTGAGAACTGTTTGCTAATCTTGTTCCCTGCATGTGCTGTACCAACTGCAAAACTGCAGAATGTACTCCCTCACCTGTTTGCATGCAAACTGCCCACTCGCCCTGAGCCATCAATAATCTTCCCTCCCTGCCCTCTCCAAGGAAAGTATATAAGCTCTGCTTAAGCTGTTCTCAGGGCTCTCTGCTCTATTCAAGGGAGCTCTGAGCCCCAGCATGCTGGACCCCCATAAACCCTTGGCTGTTGCATGAGACAGTCTCTTGTGGTCTCTTCCTCTGACACTCGCCTGACCATTACATTGGTAAAATAATAAGTGTGACCTTTGCTTTTCGTGTCCAGAATATTACTGTGATAAAATGTACATGTAGATAAGGTGACTTGAGTATATCTTCCACCATTTCTGGGAGCAATATTTTGAAGATGTACAAATTAGTATTGGGTGTACAAATAGGTGTACCCTGTGACTATGAATATAGAGATAATGCAAGAATAGACCATACTGTGAATAAATAATATAATGGGTTCCAAATTTAAATAATGCATTCAATTTATATCTGAAAATATAAAGGAAATCTTATATTGATACACATACATTCATTCCAACCACTGATACATCTAAAGGTAATATTAGGTTTATGGTTTATCATGAAGAGTCTGTGAGTTTTGCTTCAAAACTGATTATGGAAATTTAAAATAATGTGTTTGGAAAGAAGTCTCATGAAAAGACCATTCAAGAAACACGGAGGAATCCATGTGCTCTGAAGCAGGAAGTGATTGAAAGTGAAACAAATGCCTATAAGTTTGCTAACTGGTGGATGAAATATATATCCTATGATGTGCATAAATTGAAGAAATAGTGATGTACCAGTGTTGAATAAAAATGAACATTAAAATACACAACATGTCCCATAGGAATCTACTTGCATTGAGGTTAAATTGGGTCAGTTACTGTATAAATATTAGTATTTGTATGCAACATTAACTGAAGTTAGTTTTCAGTACTGGAAACAAATATGTATTTCAGGGGGATGAATATTTCTGAGAATAATCTTGTGAAAAGTTCATTATAAATCCATATACATGAATATGAATGAATTTACGGAGTGGGTATAAGACACATATATTTCATATTTTGAAAAATCTGGAGAATATATATATATATATATATATATATATATATATATATATATATATACTTCTTGTGTGTGTGTGTGTATATACATATATATATATACACACACACACACAAACACACACACAGAGATATTAAAAAGAGCAATATATATGCCAATCGAAATTCACCACGAAATATATATTATCCACAGATCCAAAAATATTCTTTTTACTGATCATGGATTTACGTATAGTGTTATTCAACTAGGAAGCTATCCCATAGGTTGAATTTTCAGTTCCAACACTGTTTAGGAGCAGTGATCTCTTCTCACAATTTGTATCTGCCAAGTCAGCCACCTCACAAGTATGCATGTTTCATACCAGGAAGCATTCTATATGTGCATATAAATATACATGTGCTGAATAAGCTACAGAGAAACAGAGACAAGAATTCACATATTTCTTAACTTAAAAACACATAGAGACCTATTCCAACAAAAAATTTACTAGATATATAACTCCTACCCTATGAAATGCAAAAGGAAAGTCCAAATATACACCATGCCTCCTCTGATCTGCTTGTATTCCTATTCTGTTTGGGTTATTTTTCTCCCTCATATTAGTATTAGTAGTCAGAGTCTAGTAGGGTATGTGTTAGTGTCAGGGTTTCAGTATTTCAAATGGAAAATTAGATAAGGAATCCAATGTGTATGCAATATGTGCTACACAAAATTATTCCCACTCTCATCCAGAACAATGACTTGACATTACCTGTGTGGGTAAACACTCCACAAACATGGAGCTCTGTTGGCCTATAGACTTTTTGAGAAACTGCCTCCAAGATTGGGCACTTGAAATATATGCTATTCTCAGGAGCATTAGCTTCCTTTCTAGTTAGACCATCAATGCTGGGTCTGCATCTATGTGACCTGGAGGACATGGTTTCTTATTTTACATTGAACTTGAGGCAGCATTGCTGAATTCTCTCTTTGTAGGTAAACTGGTGCCACTGGAGGCTAAGTTTCTTCCCATGTGGACTGTGAAGCTATTTGGAATTCCTCCACTTTTCGTGGTTTTTATTGGTGCTGCACTGGGACTTTGGTATTCGCTTCATGAAATACAACAAGTTCAACTGGGAGACAGTGCTGGAGGGAGTTCTGTCATGTGTGGTGGGTCAGGATCTGCAGGAGAAAGCACCAACCAGGCTTCTATCCAACATAGCTTGCCCCCTTGTCCATAGCAACCTGATTCTGAAAATTGCCCTGAAATCTCTCCAAATAACAAGATGCCTTTACATATAAGGGTCTGCTGGCTGCACCATGTCAGTCCCAAGCCATTTAAAAGCCAATAGCACATTCACATGGCCCCACCACAAATGCTTTATCACACACTTGCACACCACTGCAATAGGCCCACTACTCAGCAGGCTCCAACTTACTGGCATCTCTGTTCTACACCATTTAAATGAAACACAGTCAATCAACGCTTTTGCTGGAACACTCAAGATCAGCAGCAGGACATCCAAAGGTTCTCAAGTGCCACCTGGTCATGGGAATTTAAAACATTTCATGGTATATATCTTCCCCGTTTTTCAAGGATGAAGTTGGAGGCACTGTGGGTTCAAATCATTCAGGGACCATTAAGTGTTGAGGAAGCTAATTTCATTGAAAGCTCTGGAGGACTCTCACAGGCAAGGCTTCCCAAAGAGTGGCCAAAGGTCACATGAAGCCAGGTACATTGAGTTCTACAATGTAAGGTCCATGTGTGTTTTGACTTTCAACTATGGCTGCCAATTATTTCAGAATAAATCATGTGATATCCTGGATGAGATACCCAGTGCTCTGTGGAAAGCCACCCTGGGCCTAGATCTCAGTTTCCAAGGGTGACTCTCATGCGTGGCCTGCTAAAATCCCAACAAAATTCATGACAATACTTCTCTGAGTTCAGTACCAGAACTCATTTTCTAAGGGGAATCACTCCAGAGTTCAAGCCCAGATGGACACAGTCATCTCATTCAACTGCCACGCAAATGACCACAATTAAAACCAAAACACTCCTTCATCGCCCTCATATTCTTCCACATAGACACTCATCATTACCTATGGCTGGAGTTTTCCATGAGGGGTGCAGCCCAAGACAGTGTCCAAAATAAGGTCCCTTTCCCCTCATTTGGCTAAAGTCATGGTGGGCTGGACACCCTTTCTGTGAACCAGGAGTGGTCAAATAGGCTTGCCTTTAATACTGCTCTGCTTCTCCAATTTGAGGCCTAATGACTGTCAGGTATAGATTCTTAATGTGATATGGAGTCATGAGAAAACCCAAGCACCTATGGGCTAGCCTCTGCAGGGCTTTGAAGAGCTCATTTGAAAGAAAGGATCCCTATTCTCACTTGATGGAGATCAGTAACCTAACAGAGGAAGGCAAGAGACTTCATCCACAATGACTGAACTTTTTGCTATTTTGGTTTTGGATGTACACATGGGATCATTCTTTGGATCCATCAGGTGCTGAGAATCTAATCCACGGACTAACACAGGGCCAAGAACCTGATTTAGACAAGTCCCTTTCCAAAGCAATTAAGCAAAGAGCCACAGGTGATGCCTATTCAATTCCATTTAAAAACTGTTTTCTTCACGGTTCACAAAGTGGTGGCTTGAGGCATAAACCTTCCTGAGATTCAGGGCAACAGAACAATAGGTAAGCAAAAGGCCCAAAGCAGTGTTTCTCCACTGATATTTTCCTGGTCACACTGATATCTGAGATTTCTGAGATGCTCCCCATTCCCTTCAGCTATCCAGTGCACGGCCATGTCCCAGAGCTTGGAGGTGGTACATATCTTGCACACAAAACCATGAGCCTATTTTGGAGAGTGGCCAGAATTCCTGATGAAAACAGGGACTTAGGAAGGAAGTAGGTGTTGCCCATCCCTAAGGCAAGTGACAGTCCATTCATAAATAGGGTAGGATGAATGCTGGGAAGCTTTCTACTAGACAAGACACATCCGTGATGCATTCTCTTTTCTAATGTCTACAACGAAGGACACAGTGGGATACACAGATATAGAAACACTCACCTTGTCATAAGTCATACTAGAATTTGTCCACTCCAAACCAAACAAATCGCCTTTCTTACCTATTCTCAGAACATGAGACAAAACCACAAACTCACACCCACACCCACAAAGGCACCCCCTTCCCGCTAGTATGTCTGTGACTATCCAGAGTGTCCTATGACTGGTGGGCCCTACTATGTTTTCCTGAAATGGCCTGTCCTGTCTCGGGTCTGGTCTCCTTGGCCAACACTGTGAAGTTGTCTGGAGCCAGCGGTTAGCCACTACCTGCTTTCTCAGTAAAGGCCCCTCTTCAGAGCTCTTCTGGCTTTTTCCATCCTCACATCAGCAGGTACCAAGAAAGACTGACTCTTTCCTTGGTAAATCCAAACAAGTGAGTCCACTGGGACTAGTACTGCAACTGGCTCTGAGTGCCTGGCTTCCTGGATCCCAAGTTCAGAGAGTTCCATCACCAAGGAAGAGATGTAGGTCACTTCCTTTAGGAACTGAATGAGCTAACTGCCTTGGCAACCACTTGGTCCTAAGAGTTGCTTCCAAGTGTCCCATGAGATGGAGGCTGCCCTACTTACTGTGACACTTTCACAAGTTAGAATGGTATATCAACAATAGGCACCAGGGAACAGCTCTCCAAACAGGCCTGGTTTGGTCCATCTTCTCTATATTAAGAACAGAGAGACTGATACAGACAAAACCCTTCATCCTGACAAGGTTGTTTGCCATTGAAGATGACTTTTGCTCTCTCAGGTCCTTCATAGCTGCCTACAAGTTCTCCAGAGTTCATTTCTACATGGATCTTTGAGTTTCTCAGCATGTGGAAGATCTCCTACATTCCTGTATTGAAAGACCAACTCTGGGCCTGCTCTTCTGTAAAGTTAGATTGAGGGAACAGTGTATGGTTAGGGTTAATAACAGGTTCGATTTGGGTTAGGAATCATTCTGCGTGATGACTAATAGTATTGGGAATCTGCAATATTTACAAGAATATATAGGTGAAATATAAGTATGAAAATATAAATCTAGGTAAGATTTGAAGCCTAGAAGTGCATTGGGCCCATGATTGGTATACTTAGCTTTGAATTACATTCTGCACAGATGTCTCAGATAAATCGATATAAAATGGGATAGAACCTTCTACCTTGGATGATTGAATGTCGAAGAGAACATCCAGTCAAAAAGGCATAGTCGGTAGGATTAGGAAGATAGCCTGTAGGTTTAGAAAAAAGAGTGATTATGGCATTTGGACAAAATTCTTTAGCAATAGATTTTTGGGTAGTGAGTGAATGTCAGTGTCAGCACACGCGAAGGGTCAGTCACAATGATGAACTGGGGAAAATAAGTAGGAAAGCAGATATCAATAGAGACATTAGGAAATCAGGCAAAGTATAATGTAAGAGGGTTAGACATTTTCAACATGGTTGAGGTTGAATATATAATCTTAGGAAGAAAGACATATGTTGCCTCCAATATGATTAACATTTGAGAGCATTAGGCAACCTGGACATGGTTGTTTTTAGTAATCCATGCTCACTTTCCATTTTGCTTAGGTGAAAGGTTAATTAAATAGGCACTTGTCACTTCCTGTTTTTCTGTATGCTTAACAAACCACTGTTAAAATCTTGAGAACTGTTTGCTATTTTGTTCCCAGAATGTGCTGTCCCCAACTGCCAAACTGCAGAATATACTCCCTCACCCGGGTGCACGCAAACCGCACACTCGCCCTGACCAATCAATAAATTTCCCTTTCTGCCCTCTCCAAGAAAAGTATGTAAGCTCTGTTAAAGCTGTTCTCAGGGCTCTCTGCTCTATTTAAGTGAGCTCTGAGCCCCAGCATGCTGGAACCCCAATAACCTCTTTGTTGTGGCCGAGTGAAAATTGTATACTGTTCTGTACTTAAAAGATGCTTTCTTTTTCTTGCCTCTGCATAAAGATAGTCAGCTGCTGTTTGCTTTCGAATAGGTAGACCCAGAAACCGGAACGTCTTTTCAACTAACTTGGACTAGACTCCCACAGGGGTTCAAAAACTCCCCCACTCTCTTTGATGAAGCCCTTCACAGACATCTCTACAACTTCAGAACTACACACCCCGAAGTCATTCTGCTTCAATATGTGGATGTCCAGCTACTGGCAGCCAACACCAAAGAAAACTGTGAGTCTGAGACCCAAGCACTATTATCTGAGCTTGCTCAACTCGGGTAGAGAGCTTCGGACAAAAAGGCCCAAATTTGCCAGCAAGAAGTAATCTTCCTGGGGTATTCCCTTAGGCACGGTAAATGATGGCTCACTGAGCCCAGGAAACAAACCGTTGTGCAGATACCACCCCCATTTAACAGGAGACAACATAGAGAGTTTCTTGGGACTGCTGGCTTTAGCAGGTTATGGACCTGGGTTTGTGTTCTTAGCTGCTCCTTTATACCCGCTGTTAAATGAGAATGCCCAATTCCAATGGACCCTTGAGCACCAGCAAGCTTTTGATAACATCTAAGAACACTGACAATGAACTCCTCAACTTCAGTGAGCCCAGCCTGCAATTTCAGAAAGCCCTACACTACGTTAAAAATGTACATCAACTCAATCAACTTGGTTCAAAAAAACTGCAGGCATTACTGTAGGATCAAGAACAGAGTTTTAGACTAACTCACTCACAGTGAAAGGAAATAATTGAATGGTTAACAAAAGCCTGTCAGTTCTGTCAATTGGTTAATGCTTACACTTCCAAGCTTCCTACAGGAAAGCACCTATGAGGAATTAGACCGGGACAATTCTGGGAAGTGAACGTTACTGAAATTAAGCCAGCAAGGTATGGGCTTAAATATCTCCTAGTCTTTGTAGATACATTTTCAGGATGGATTGAAGCCATTCCCACCAAATAAAAAAATAAATAAATAAATAAAAGAAAACCGGCACAAATTGTGGTCAAGAAGATCCTGAAAGATTTTTATCAAAGACACGGCCTGCCTAATGTAACATGGTCTGATAATTGAAGACCCTTCATGGGCCAGGTAAATCAGGGGATAGCCAGGACCCTGGGGATTAATTGGAAGTTACATTGTGTTTATAGACCCCAGAGATCAGGACACGTAAAAAAAATAAATAAAACCATTAAAGAGACCTTAACGAAATTAAGCTTAGAGACCGGCATAAAAGATTAGACTATGCTCCTGCCTTATGCACTGTTTCATGCAAGAAATACTCCCTTTGTTTCTTTGTGTAACCTCACCCCCTATGAAATTCTCTATGGGGCCCCTCCTCCACTAAGAGACCTAACCCCGACTCTAAGACCTAAGGATCCCTTCCACACACCCTTGCTTGACAGACTTAAATCTCTTGTAAGAACTCAGATATAAATGTGGAAACAGCTGGCTACTGCCTTCCAACCTGGGGACGAGGGGAATCCACATTGATATCAAGAAAGAGACTTCCTCTACATAAGATGACATCAGGTGTCATCCCTGGAACCCCGCTGGAAAGGACCATTCCAGGTGCTACTTATAGCACCTAAAGCAGTAAAAGTAGAGGGAATCACTTCCTCCATCCATGCGTCTCATCTCAAGCCTGTGCCATGTCCAGACTCTGGCTGGAAACTGGAAAAGACTGGAAAACCTTTCAAATTGCATATTCGCCACGTGGGTAAGGCTATAGACTCTCTCCTTGGCCACCCGTAGTCCTAACGCTCATCAGCCCCTACTGCAGCGATGGCTGATCACAAATCCTACTAGATAAGAAGTATGGTCTCTCTTGCATACAGCCCACTTAGGGACCTGGAGGCCATCTCTCCACCCAGACATTTGCCAGCTGGCTATAGGTCTTTCCTATTAGAATATCCCTGATGAAGAGGATCCCATTAAAATTCCATTAAATCCTTTCCGTACCATAGATAATGGAAACAAACATTATGGTTGTAGGGACAGGCAAGCCAGATGCAGGTTGGCTGGCCTATATTAGTATGTTTGCCCGGCAGACTATCAAAGCCACAAACCGCCACGGCTGTGTGGGGGAAAAGCCGACTTCTTCTGTAAGTCATGGGGATTTGAGCATACAGGGGCTGCCTGGTGGAACCCAAAATCCTCATCAAATTCAGTACACAGCATTGGCAATATTACCACTTAGACAACCCAAACTGATGGCCCCCAGAGGAGTCTCTAGATCCTCAATTTCTGTGTGACCTTTTTAACTTCTGCAAGTGCTCAAAAGGGTGAAAGGAAATTCCCCTATGTGAAGGCCTTTTTCCTCTTTCGCTCACATCCTGAACTATGCTTCTCCAATAGTTCCTCAAACTCAGCCTTCTGCTCCATACTCTCTGCTGTCAGTCCCACCTCAGCAAACCTGATTTCTCTTCTCCAATTACTAGATCAAAAACCGAAACCTCCGCCGGTTCTCAGAGCATTGCCCCCTTGCTGAGGTAGCAGGTACTGAGGTACCCATCCACCCACTCACTTCTCTCTTTTCCTGTCAGTGCCCACAACGGGTCCCACCAGGTCCTCTTACCACCTACCCCAAAGCTCAAACCAGCTTAGGAGAGCCCTCAGACCCCTATCGAAGATGTAATGAAAATGGCCTTTAAAGTTGCTTTGTCATCACTGAAAACAGGTTACTAAATTTTAAAGTCCCTCACAGGCTTTTTGGGATACTCACTCCCGTCTTCCTTTCTGCTCTACCGTTTCTACTGCTCAATTTATGTTGCTAGGAAAATCCCAAAATCCTTTCCCATTATTCTTTTACATCTCTCCTTCCTTATTCTGAGATCCACGGAGCTGCTCTGACCTCCCGCCTTCCCCATCTTCCCCCTCTGTACCAGGCCCTCAGAAAAATCTTCACTGAACTTCTCCAGAAGTCTTCACCATGGCTGACTTTAGGACTTTCAGCAAAAGAGTCTCTATAAATGAGTTCAGTGTAGATTAACTTCCTCTTATTCTGTTGCCCTGTTCTACTTGCCTACTGGCTGGAAAAAATCATCACTCCTAAGCTAGACACCCCCTTAATAGTTTTTCACAGAATATGTGAACAAGGCCTCTGGCCTTGAGCTGGGGCTTCACAGAGATGGCTACATTTCTAAGATAAAAAGTTACAAACTGGGCTACATGGTAACAGTTGGCAGGGGGATAAAAGAAAAGGAAAAAAAAGCTCTCTGCCTCCCAGGTGTCCTTGAAAAGTTAACTTGCCCACAATAGAGGAAAAAACAGAAAAAAAAAAGCTTCGTTTTGTGAATTTCTGCAGACTGTGAACTTCTGAGTCCCTTCTCTTTCATGTTGGGTACAAAATTCTAAAACTACCTAAAATTGGGGTTCAGGGAGTTAATTGATTACAACAGAAGCAATGCCCTCTGAATCAGGTTGCAACCAAATAGGACTGTTTCCCTGTCTTTGGTGCTATCTTAGGTGCCGTGCCTTGTCCGTCCCTACAACAGTATAATTCTATATACTTAAACATTGTTTATGTTTTCATGAAATGGTCAACAGATGTGATTAATTGTGTAATAGTGAAGATGTGTCCCAGATTGCTCTATAATGACCCAGGTTCATTTGAAGTTCAAACAGGGGGGCATACAACCCGGTTCCACTGGGAACATATATCCCTCACTTTAGCCATCATATTAGGAATTGGAGTTGTGGCAGGGGTAGTCACAGGAACCACTGCCCTGCTCCATGGTACACAACAAATGACCCAAATAGAAGCAGCAAGAGACCAAAACTTAAAGATAATAGAAACCTCCATCACAGCTTTGCAGGAATCTTTAACATCTCTCTCTGAAGTTGTTTTACACTCAAGTTGAGGGTTGGACCTCCCCTCCATGAGAGAAGGGGGCCTTTGTGCTGCATTGATGTAATAATGTTGTTTTGATGCCGACCATACTGAGGTTGTAAAATAAAAGGATGCCTTGAAAAGCGTCAACGAGAGAGAGAGGCCCAGAAAGGGTGGTT
This sequence comes from Callospermophilus lateralis, assembly GCF_048772815.1. Taxonomy (NCBI): domain Eukaryota; kingdom Metazoa; phylum Chordata; class Mammalia; order Rodentia; family Sciuridae; genus Callospermophilus; species Callospermophilus lateralis. Next base: position 137,998 of record NW_027511113.1, read on the forward strand.
TGAGTCTTGGTTCACACAGTCCCCCTGGTTATCTACGCTTTTATCAACCCTGGCCTGTCCAATAATAATCCTCATATTATTGCTAACTATAAAACCCTGTTTGCTCAACCATGTAAGTTCTTTTCTCCAAGCTCAAATTGGACAAGTTAAACTTATGGTAATACCCCACTAGCAGACATAGAATGTGACAAGCCCCAATAATCACTTTTATGATTAAGAGTAGCAAGAAGAAGAAGTGCGGAATGAAAGGTTAATAAAAAAGGTACTTGTAACTTCCTGTTTTTCTGTATGCTTAACAAAACACTGTTGAAATCTTGAGAACTGTTTGTAATCTTGTTCCCAGATTGTGCTGTCCCCAACTGCCAAATTGCAGAATGTATTCCCTCACCCAGATTCACACTAACCGCCCACTCGCTCTGACCCATCAATAAATTTCTGTCCCTGCCCTCTCCAAAGAAAGTATATAAGCTCTGCTTAAGCTGTTCTCAGGGCTCTCTGCTCTATTCCTGTGAGTATATTCAGAAGGAGTATAAAGTGAGTGACAGGATTAGACATTTTCAACAGGCTTGAGGTTGAATACATAATCTTAGGAAGAAACAAATATGTAGTCACCAATAGGATTTATATTTGAGAGCATTAGACAAAGGTGAAATGGATGTTTTAGGAATCCATGCTCACTTTCCACTTAGGATATGGTACAATCATAAGTGTGAACTTTGCATTTGTGTCCAGAATATTACTGTGACAAAATGTATGTGTAGATCAGGTGCATGAGTATTTCTTCCACCATTTCTGGGAGCAATATTTGAAGACTATAAATTATTATTGGGGGTGCAAATAGATGTACCCTGTGTTTATGAAAATAGAGATAATGCATGAATAGACCATACTGTGAATAAGTAATGTAACTGGTTCCAACTTTAAATAATGGATTGAATTCACATCTGAAATTATACAGGGAATCTTATATTGATATACAATCATTCATTCCAACCAGTAATACATCTAATGGTAATATTAGGGTTATGGTTTATCATGATGTGTGTGAGTTTTGCTTCAAAAGTGATTATGGAAATTGAAAAAAATGTGTTTGGAAAGAAGTCTCATGAAAAGACCAGTCAAGAAACCTGGAGGAATGCATGTGTTCTGAAGCAGGAAGTGATTGAAAGTGAAACAAATGCATATAAATTTGTGAACTTGTGGATGAAATATATATATTATGAAGTGCAAAAACTGAAGAAATTTTAATGTACCAGTGTTGAATGAAATTGAACGTCAAAAGACTCATCATGTCCCATAGGAATTCACTTGCATTGATGTTAAACTGGGTCAGTTACTGTAGAAATATTGATATTTGTAACCACCATTCGCTGTTCTGTTATAGAAAACAAATATGTATTTCAAGTGGATGAATATTTCTGAGATAAATCTTGTGAGAAGTTGATTATTAATCCACATACATGAAAAAGAATGAATTTTGAGAGTGTATATAAGACACATGTAATTCATATTTTGAAATATTTTTAGAGTGTATATATATATATATATATATATATATATATATATATATATATATAAACACACACACACACACACACATACATCACATACATACACACAAAATACACACAGACATTAAATAGTAGCAATATATATGAAAAACGTAATTCATCATAAAATATATACCAACCACAGATGGAAAAATAATATTTATTTTACTGAAAATGGATTTATGTATAATGTTCTACTAGGAAGCTCACCCATAGGTTGAATTTTTAGTTCCAACAGCGTTTACGAGAAGTGATCTCTTCTCACAATTTGTATCTGCCAAGTCAGGCACCTCACACAAATGTACGTGTGATACCAGGTAGGATTCTATATGTGCATATAAAAATACACGTGCGGAATAGGCTAGAGAGAAAGGGAGTCAGGAATTGACATATTTGTTCATTTTTAAAACACATGGAGAAATATTTTAATAAAAAATTCACTAGATTTATAACACCTACCCTTTATCTTGCAAAAGGCAATTCTAGTATACACCATGCCTCCTCTGAAATGCTTGTATTTCAATTCTATTTGGGTTATTTTTCTCCATCATATTAGTATTAGTAGTTAGAATCTAGTAAGCTATGGGTTAGTGTCAGGGATTCAGTATTTCGAATGGAAAATTGGAAAATGAATCCAATGTATATGCAAATATGTGCTGCACAATAATCTTCCCACTCTCATCCAGAATAATGTCTTGACATTACCTTGGCCTCAAGTAAGACACAATTAGAGGAGAAGAGTTAGAAAATCTGTGAATACATATCTGGATTGGAAAATGCTCAGTAGTTCACAACCTTGGAGGTTGTAGAGGAGTTTCCAAAAGTAAGGGACACGGTTGATACACCCAACCTAAGCTTTTATTAAAATTAGGAGCCATCTTTCCACAAAACCATGAAAAGATAATTTTGGCTTTAGTATAAATTACTGCAAATTCTGAACCTGCTTGAAATGCCTGCCCGTGCCTTGAACTCCCCCATGCCTAGCTCTCTGACCAGATCACAGCCCTCTCTGAAACTTCAGTGACACCTCATAAATAATGGCCTTCCCTGACCATACAACGACCCTCTCTGAGGCTCTAATGGTCCTCATAATTTCTGATTCTAGGGCCAGCAAAAAAAATGTAAACAAAAATTAGTGTGATGCTTATCAAAATTCTGTTTTCTGTAACGCCCCTTTTGTGTAACTTTCTGGGCTATAAAGCTGGGCTGTAGGAGAGGTGGGTTTGCTGTCTTGTTTCCACTATTTTGAGAGGAAGATGCAGCCCGGCCACTGAAAATAATAAGCTTGTCTTAATTTGACTTTAATTGGAGTCAGTGGTCTTTTCTTGAATCGTGGTCTAACATTTTGTAGTTCCGCAGCGAGATGAACCTGCCCCAGCAGATCACAAGACCAGACTGCTGGAAATTCTGAAGCTGGCCTTCCCTCCAGGGCTCCATCCTGGAGAGGCAAGTTCCAAGGCCTTGGAGTGAGCTTTTGTTCCGGGGAGAACTGCAGTGAACCACCGCACTAAAACAATTAGCAAGCTCATGGTGGAGGAGGCCTCCATTGGTAAGTAGCACCTATATAACATTTGATATCCGGTAAAGGGAGATCTCTTCTGATGACAGAGAGGTGGCCTGGGGAGGCACACATATACTCCTGTCTGGGACAGTAACGAGAATCATTCTGTCCTCTGTTCTATTCTGTAGTGAATTCCTCTGAAAGGGTAGAGAGGTGCCAACAGACACACAGAAGTTCCTATCCCGGAGCATTAGCAAGATGTTCCATTGCTCCTCTGTTTTTCTGTTTCTGCGCCGAGTTTCTGGTTTTTTTTGTGTTTTTTTTCTGTGTTCTACATGTTTTTTGTTTGTTTGTTTTTGTGTGTTTTGTTGTGTGATTTCTGTGGAAAAAACTTAAGGATATTGGACATGAAAATGGGTAATAAAGCATGTAAGGCTGACATCCCTTTGAAATGTGTTTTAAAGAACTGTGATGAACTTTACCCCCCTTTGTTAAGCAGGATAAGAGAAGCCACTAGCTGGCTGCCTGGAGCACACACACTGCACAGGGCAATGCCTGCTGGGGACGTAAGAACTGAGTATCTCCCAGGTTAACAATTGAAACTCCTTTAAAACCCCTTGTCCCTTCAGACAAAGAGAGTTACAACCTTTGGGCAGAGACCCCTGTGTTTTTCCTTTGTTAGCAAAGCAGTAAAACTCCCTTTTTCTTTTTCTCAAACCCTGTCCTCATTATTAAATTGGCATGGATTGACTTCAAATTCAGGAAGTGAACTTTAAGTTACAAATTTTGGTACCCCCCACCGCCCCGGAAATTTTTGAGAGCTGACTACTGAAATGTTAGGAGATGGAGCGTGCTTGGGGTGGAACGAAACCAGAAGAGCTAATCCTGTAAGTATAAGGAGGGACTGAGCGACTCCCAGCAGCTGCCAAAGCCCTGTTTTTTCAGAGAATTACCTCCTTCCTTCCCTGCACTGTAAGGATTATGCCTCCTCTGTTTTTTTAAAAAAGAGAAAAAGAAAAAGGGGACACTAAATGCAGTAAAGTAACCATGGAGACCCTTGATATTACATTTCAGGTTGTCCCTCTGTGAAAACATCTGGTTCCCTTGTGGGGACATCTATGGTTCCACTGGTGTAGTTGATTTTTCTCTTATCTGCTCTGTTTTAAAGGCTTCTGTCTGTCAGCCATATTCTGGAGCTCCTTTCTGTCTGTCTTGTGTCTTTTTTTCTGGCCCTTTAAGACATGTGCAATGATATGTTGATATTATAAATTGTTTCTTGGGAATGATCTTAGCTGAATGTGTGTCTAAATGATGATGTTTTATTGTAACAATCTGGTATCTGAATGGGTTTTTAAAGCATTGCACAATCTTGCAGTTAAAAGTCGGGTTTAGGTAATTGTTTAGTTTATGATTTCAGATAATTCATGTCAGAGAACTTAAATAGTTAGGATGGAAAACTAAACAACACAACTTCCAAGTTGGCAAGTAACTTCCCAATCATTCAGGCTATTTTTCACCAATTTTGAACTGGGTAGCCTGGGAAAATGTCACTGTGTGTAGCAGTGCATTAAATTGGACAAGGATAGTAAATCATAGTATGGTATCTGTTGACAAAAAAAAGATGTAAATATATAAAATTTTGTGAATTGTATCTTAAACTTGTATGATAATTTTCAACATCCAAACCTGAATATTATGGTTGAAATGCCTTAGGCCTGAGGTGTCTTCTCAGATTAGCAGCTTTTCCCTGTTCCTTCTGGACCTCAGCCAGGACTTATGTTGAAATGCAAATGAAAGAAGCCTGCTAACTTAGTAGGAGACTGATCTGAGGCCTAGGAGAAAAAAAATGTTAAATTGTATGGTATTTACTAATTAATTACCAGTCATTTTTTCTAGAACTCTTATTTTTTTCCTTAGATTCTTTATTTTTTTGAGCTCATGATTTTGATCCTACAGACCTAGGTTAATGTTTTTCTGATCAGTTCTATCTTTGACCAACTGTGGAGTTTTTGAAACATTGCAATGGATATTTCACCTGTGAAAAGCTACAAGACCTTTACTATTATTATGTGTACACACTGTTGTTATGTGTTGTATATCTATATATACATATGTCCGTATATCATATATATGATACACAAATTAACATATATAAAGTGCACTCATAAAAACAACGCTCATAAAAACAAATTTTACAAAGTGGATCTAAAGATCTTTAATTCACGTGATTTAAATTGTTGAATTTAAATTGGATAAACAGATAAAAATAAATGTCTTTAAAACTCAGCTTACAAGTTTTTCTAGGTGTTCAAAAATCTAATAAAATATTAATGTCTATAAAAATTCTAATATGACTTGGTTCTAGGACTTTTCCTTCAACAAAAAAAAATGGTTTACAATCTTCAATACATTTGTCTAATATTTTGATAAATAAGTAAAGTAAATTTGATATGGGATTACTCATTCATGAGTACTTTTGTTACATATCTGATTGATTTACTAAGGTCTGTAGAAGTGTGTAATAAAGTCTGTATAAGATTGTAAAAATCAGTCATGTGTTAAAGAGACAAAAATTTCTGAAAACATAAGTTTACCCATAACATTGTGTTTTATTAAGTTTTATTTTTTCTAGAGCAAGCAACCATAAAAATTAAACAACTGATTAAATAAGAACTGTTATTTTAGAGCCCTGTACTGCCATTTCTTTAAAAGCTAAACTTGCTTAATGTAGAAACATCAATGTAATTGTGATGCTATTAATGTGCTCCTATCTTTCAGGTATACAAGTCTGTAAGGTAGAAACTTTAAAAGAGCATTATACCAAGCTGGTGTTCTGAAGTTGTATAGTAAAAAAAATATATTGGGCATTCATTTACCAGTTTTCAATAAGATATGTAAAGTTTTATGTTACTTTTTACATTGGGGAACAATTTAAATGTATTTTTATGTTAATGAGAGCCTTATCTATGCAAAGGTTAAAAACTTTCAGTGTTTATTAAATTCATGTTTTAAATGTGATATCCTATGGTGTTAGCTAATGTTCATGTGACCTCAAACAATTTATATAAAATTTGTAAAATGATATTTAAAAAAACAAAGTTCATCTTTAGAACTAAAACACTTAATATTTATAAAGAGCCCTGCCTTACCTGAGATAAGGCTCTGTGTCCCATATTACTACATGTGAGATTGACTACGAAAGCTGTAGGTAAGATTATGTTTCATTTAAAGTTATGTTCAAAAGTTGTTTTGTTTTCTGTTAAGATTACTAGGATCTCAAACAGGGGATATAATGTATAACTCAGCTAAAAAATTCAGGGGAGCTATTACACGAACTAAGTATTTTTACACTTGTTAAAAAATTTTATTTTGTAATTTCCTTATAAGTGATCTAAAGATTCCCTGTTAGTGTTTTACAGAAGTGTTGCTTTAAGAACACAGCATGGGTTAATTTAAGATAATAAGTCATCACCTACAAGACTCCTACAATACAGATCCCAATTAATAAAAAGATAAATAATTATAAACTTATAGACATTAAACCCCAGTACTCTTAATATAAGGCTGTTAAAATTTATTTGCTGGATAATTAAGATTAGGATTTAAAATTAAATTTACATGAAAAGAGCCAAGAAAACCAATATTTGGCTCTTGCCCTCTGAGTCAGTCTGAATCCATTGAACAGGGGACTTCTCTAAAAGCTTTGCAACTCTGGCCTCATAACCTCCAAATCAGGGAGATTAATGAGACCACTGGAAAACAGAAAGCCAATCAGTGCATTTTCTATGAAGAAGAGAGTCATCAGAGAAGGGAGACATCTTTGATGCTTCCGAGGGAAGCCCCATGGTCAAGCAAGACCTGGACCCACCTAGCGCAAATGGCACCAGCAGAACTGAGAAGCTGCTCTCAAGTTTCCCCAGGAATGACTTTCATAAAACTCAGCTAATGTTAACAATAGATAGAAAAAAAGTCAGTTTGACAGCTTCATCTTAAACACTTAGCAAAGAGAGTTAAAACCAAAATACAGCCATTCCTGACATTTTAAATAATAATAATTATAATAATAATAATAATAATAATAATAATAATAATAATAATAATATTTTAAGGTATTCACTTTATGTCATCCTCCCAAAATAAGTAAGACTGGAGGCCACAAAGAAGGATTCTCAGTCAGCAATGCCTGATAACTATAAAAAGTGACTATCAAGAGGAGCTGCCAGAGGCACAAATTTTAAGTTTAAGGCCTACAGATATTCCTAACCTACACAGGTAGGCTTGATGTTTGCTAGTATGATTATCCAGCCCTGAGTAACAGCATTAAAGGTTTCTCTATTACACACAGAGGTCATACTAGTAAAAGAATTTTGCAAGATCAGATGACATTAAATTATTAAACTGTATCTTATGGGGAGGGACAAATGTAACACTAAATGTTAAATATTAAGTTGACATTCTGATAACTGGGGATATTAAAGCCTGCTGAGGGAACTTCTATACAGTGACATGTTCCAGCTGCTGCAACATTTTTTCAGTACTCATGGTTTTTGTTTCTCACATAGAAGAACCCATCCCCAGATGACTTTACAACCTGTTCTTCCCCAACCAGACTTCAAACCGAACTGATTTCTAAAAGGCAACCCATGTCCCTCAACTGACTTCTAAAAGACAAGTCATGTCCCATATGCTGTGCCCACTCACGTCACCCTCTCTCAGCTCTGAAGACGCCAAAATGAGTGACGCCTCTCGTCTAACAACTATGGAGCCAAAAATAAATAGACTATCAATATAAGTAATTAATTATGTCAGGTAAAATCAGGAATCCAGTTTTGGGTGAGTTCTAAAAATTTGGAGACTGTTACCTGAGGAATTAAAATTCCCTCATTGCTCTTTTCCTACCCTATCAAAGATTTGGAAGGGGCACATTAGAAAGGGGGAATGATAGACCCAACATGATCATTTATTAAAATTGGGAGCCATCTTGCCACAAAACCATGAAAAGATAATTTTGGCTTTACTATACATTACTGCAAATTCTGAATCTGCTTTGAATGCCTGCCCATGCCTTGAACTCACCCATGCCTGGCTCTCTGACCAGATAGCAGCCCTCTCTGAAACTTTAGTGACACCTCATAAATATTGGCCTTCCCTGGCCAGACAACGACAGTCGTTGAGGCTCTAATGGTCCTGATAAATTCTGATGAGGGGCCAGCAAAAAACAAAAAATGTAAACTAGCATTAATGTGATGCTTCTCCGAGTTCTCTTATCTGTAACCCACCTTTGTGTAACTTTCTGGGCTATAAAGGTGGGCTGTAGGAAAGGTGGGGTTGCTGTCTAGTTTCCACCATTTTTAGAGGGAGAGGAAGCCAGTGGAAATAATAAGCTTGGTTTAATTTGATTTTAATTGGAGTCAGTGGTCTTTTGTCATGTCCTGGTCTAACAGGTAAACACTCCACAAATATGGAGCTCTGCCGGCCTAAAACTTCTTGAGAAACTGCCCCTGACCTTGGGCACTTGAAATATATGTTGTTGTCAGGAGCTTTAGCTTCCTTTGTAGTGAGACCATCAAAGCTGGGTCTGCATATATGTGACCTGGAAGATATAGTTTCTTATTTTCAAATGAACATGAGGCAGCAGTGCTGAATTCTCTCTTTGTTGGGAAACTGTGGCCACTGAAGGCTAAGTGCCTCCCCGTGTGGACTGTGAAGCCATTTGCTCATCTTCCACTTTTCATGGTGTTTCTTGCTGTTGCACTTGGAGTTTGGTATTTGCTTCACAAAATACAAGGAGATCAACAGGGACTCAGTGCTGGAGGAATTTCTCATACGTGTGGTGGGTCAGGGTCTGCAGGAGAATACACCAACCAGGCTTCTATCCCACATAGCTTGCCCCCTTAACCATTGCAACCTGATTGTGAACATTGCCCTGAAACCTCTCCATATAACAAGATGCCTTTATATGAAGAGGTCAAACGTATAAGGGATTACGCGCTGCACCATTTCAGCCACAAGTCATTTGGAAGTCATTGGCAGATCCACATGGCCCCACCAGAGGTGTTTTATCACACACCTGTGCACCACAGCTCTGTGTCACTATTCAGCAGTCTCCATCTGAGTTTGCCTAGATCTCAGTTTCCAAGGGCGACTCTCATGAGTGGCCTCCTAAAATCCCAACACAATTCATGGCAATTCTTCTCTGAGGTCAGTTCCAGAACTCAGTTTGTAAGGGGAATCACACCAGAGTTCCAGTCATGGTGGCCACAGTCATGTCTTCCAACCGCCACAAAAATGACCACAATTAAAACCAAAACACTCCCACATGGCCCTCATCTTCTTCCATATAGACACTCATCAAATTCTCTGGCTGGAGGTTTTCATAAGGGGCGCAGTCCAAGACAGTGTCCAAAATATGCTCCCTTGCCCCTATTTTCCCTAATTCAGTGTGGCCTGAACACCCTTCCTGTGAACCACGAGTGATCAAATATGCCTGCCCTTATTACAGCTTCACTTCTCCAATTTGAGGCCTAATGACTGCCAGTTATAGATTCTTTATGTGAATTGGAGTCATGAAAAAAACCCAAGCATCTATGGTCTAGCCTCTGCAGGCATTTGAAGAACTCATTTGTCCCAAAGGATCCCTATTTTCACTTGATGGATGTCAGAAATATTACAGAAGATGGCGAGAATCTTCATACACAATGACTGTTATTTTGACCATTTTGGTTTTGTAGCACACAGGGAATCTTTCTTTAGATCCATCAGGTGCTGAGAATCTAAGCCACAGCCTCCCACAGGACCAAGAGGCTGATTAAGAAACATCCCTTTCCAAAGCAATTAATCAAAGAGCCACAGGTGATGCCAATTCATTTCCATTTGAAAACTGTTTTGTTCAGGCTTCACAAAGGGGTGGCCTGAGGCAAAGACCTTCCTGACATTCAGGGCAATGGAACAATAGGTAAGCAAATGGCCCAAAGCAAGGATTCTCCACTGAGACTTTACTGGTCACATTCATATCTGAGTTTTCTGAGATCCTCCAATTCCCTTCAGTTATCATGTACATGGCCATGTCACAGAGCTTGGAGGTGATACATATCTTGGACACAAAACCATGAGCCTAGTCTCGAGAGTGGCCAGAATTCAGGAAAAAAACAGCAAGGTAGTAAGATAGTAGGCATTGCCCATCCATAAGGCGAGTCAAAGTCCATTCACAAATTGGGCAGAATGAATGCTGGGAAGCTTTCTACTAGACAGGACACATCCATTGATGCATTCTCTTTTCTAATGTCTACAACCACGGACAAAGTGGGATACACAGACATAGAAACACTCGCCTTATCAAACAACTTACTAGAAAAAGTCCACTCCAAACCAAACAAACCGCCTTTTCTACCTATTCTCAGAACATGAGAAAAAACCACAAACTCACACCCACACGCAAAAAGGCACCTCCTTCCCCCAAGTAGGTCTGTGACTATCCGGAGTGTCCTCTGACTGGTGGGTCATACTATGTTCCCCTGAAATGGACTATCCATTCTCAGATCTGGTCTCCTCGGCCAACTGTGTGAGGTTGTCGGGAGCCTGTGGTGAGACACTACCTGCTTTCTCAAGAATGACCCTGGCATTTGGCCATCCTCACATCAGTAGGTACCAAGGAAGAGTGACTCTGTCCTTAGTAACACAAAACAAGTGAGCCCACTGGGACTGGGACTGGGATTGGCTCTGGGTACCTGGCTTCCTGGATCCCAAGTTTAGAGAGTTCCATTACCAAGGAAGTGAGGTAGGTCACTTCCTTTAGGAACTGAATGAGGTCACTGCCTTGCCAAACACTTTGTTCTAACAGTTGCTTCCAAGTGTTCCATGAGCTGGAGGCTGCCCCTACTTCCTGTGACACTTTCACAAGTTAGAATGATATATCATTCATAGGCACCAAAGAACAGCTCTGCACAAAGACCTGGTTTGGTCCATCTTCTCTACATTAAGTAGAGAGAGGCTGATTCATACACTTCCCTTCATCCTGACCAGGTTTTTTGCCATGGAAGATGACTTTTGCTCTCTCACGTCCATCATAGCTGCCTACATCTTCTTCAGGGATCCTTTCTGCATGGACCTCTGAGGTTCTCAGCAGGTGGAAGATCCCCTACATTTCTGTATTTTAAGATCAGCTCTGTCCCTGCTCTTCTCTAAAGTTAGATTGAGGGAACACTGTGTAGTTAGGGTTAATATCAGGTTTGATTTGGGTTAGGAATCATTCTGTGGGATGAATAATGGTACTGGGAATCTGTGATATTTATAAGAATATAGACGTATGATTCAAGTATGAAAAACAGAAATCTAGGTAAGATTTGAAGCCCAGAAGAGAATTGGGCCCTTGATTGGGATACTTAGCATTGAAATACTTTCTGCACAGATGTCTCAGATAAATCGATATACAATGGCATAGGACGTTGTACCTTGGATGATTGAATGTCAAAGAGAACCTCCAGTCAAAAAGGGATAGTTGTTAGGATTAGGAAGATAGTCGGAGGGTTTAGAAAGAAGAGTGAGTATAGGATTTGGACCAAAGTTCTTTATCAATAGAGTTTCAGTTAGAGAGTGAATGTTAATGTCATTCCATGTGAAGAGTCAGTCACAATGATGAACTGGGGAAAATATGTAGGAAAGCAGATATCAATAGAGACATTATGAAATCAGGCAAAGTATTAAGTGAGTCATAGGATTAGGCATTTTCAACAGGGTTGAGGTTGAATATATAATCTTAGGAAGAAACAAATATGTAGTCACGAAGAGAATTGACATTTGTGAGCATTAGGCAACCTGGACAAGAATGTTTTTAGTAATCCATGCTCACTTTACATTTAGGCTTTGGTGAAATTACATAAAATAGGTAGTTGTCACTTTCTGTTTTTCTGTATGCTTAACAAAACACTGTTGAAATCTTGAAAACTTTTTGCTAATCTTGTTTCCAGAATGTCCTGTCCCGAACTGCCAAACTGTAGAATGTATTCCCTCTCCCGTTTACACACAAACCGCCCACTCGCCCTGACCCATCCATAAACTTCCCTCCCTGCCCTCTCCAAGGAAAGTATATAAGCTCTGCTTAAGCTGTTCTCAGGGCTCTCTGCTCTATTCAAGTGAGCTCTGAGTCCCAGAATTCTGGACCCTTGGCTGTTGCATGAGACAGTCTCTTGGTGGTCTCTTCCTCCAACGCTCGCCCGAACTTTACATCTGAGGGCCGCAGGGAGATCCAGCAGTGGTGGATGAAAGACAGACAATGGGCTCCTCTCAGGGTGAGTAAGGTGCCTCTTTCTGGTTTCAGGTTTCAGGTTAGGGATGGGCATAAATGCTATCGGTGATGAGCATGAGCTCTCTCTGAGGGTGGCTGACAGACGTGTCACAGAGCCACAGGTCATGTCTCTGGGGGACGCCCTGGAGGTCTCGGGAAATCGAGTAACAATAGTCTCCTCGACTCAGTGATATTTTGTTTTGGATTCGGTATTGCCCGCCCATCAGGTTTTGCCGGCTACTCTGTCCTGGTCTCAGTACTGGACGTCCATTGCCTGTCTTTATTGTCTTGTCTTGTCTGTGTCGTGTGTCATTGGTTTCACTGTTTGTGTATCTTTCATATGGGACAGAGCACTTCAACGCCTCTGTCGCTGACCCTTGATCAGTGGACCAAAGTCTGCTTAAGGGCTCAGAATCTTTCTTTTTCAGTAAAACGCCCGACCTGGTAGACACTCTGTGCCTCAGAATGACCCACCTTCGGAGTCGGATGGCCCCCAGAAGGATGTTTCTACTTCTCACTAATTTAAAAACTCAGAGATATTGTCTTTCAGCCAGGGCCACTTAGCCATCCAGATCAACAGCAATATATCTTAACTTAGCAGGACCTCTGCAAATCTCCTTCTCCATGGGTGAAACCTTTCCTTGAACCTGCCCCCACTCCTACTGCTTCCCCCACGATTGTATCTCTCAAACCCTCTGCTCCTCCTCCTCCACCCTCTGTTCTCCCTGAGTCTCAAGACTCTACTGAACTCTCCTCCCCCTCCTTATGCCCTGTCCTCATCCCCCAACCCCCAACTCCCTCTAAGTGATTCCCCTGCTGGTGACTCAGACTCTCCACCATTGGAGGAATCTAGGCCAGCCCAGCTCTCTCCAGATGACTACCCCGTGGCACACACAGCCCCTCCTTCCCTGGAGGAAGCTGGCCCTGCCAATAGAACTCAAAGAACTTGCCGGCAGTGAGTAAATTTTGAAGTGGACACAGGGGCAGTATACTCAGCCCTTAAGACACCATTGGGCCATCTATCAAATAAAATGACTCTAGTTCAAGGGCCTAATGGCAGTAAATATGGGGCTTAGACAACTAAGAGGACCATGGTCCTAGGGAAAGGAAAAATCCATCACTCCTTTCTAGTAATCCCAGAATGCCCCCCCCATTGATGGGCAGAGATCTGCTCAACAAGCTCCAGGCCAGAATAACTTTTATCCCTGAAGGCCCCCAAGTGAAATTTCTAAAACCTTCAGTAGAAACTCCTATAGTCACGGCTTTAACTATGTCAGTAGAAGATGAACATCAACTCGTCACCCCCCCCAAGACTGATCAAACAGGCAAGCTACCCCAGAAATGGATAACAGATTTTGCAGATGCCTAGGAAAAAACTGCTGAGTTAGGCCTAGCCATGAAACAACCTCCAATAACAGTGGGGTTAATAACTACAGCCCACCCAATCAATGTCAAAAAATATCCTCTGAGCAAGAAAGCTAAAGATGGGATAAGGCCCTGTATTCAGAAATATCTGGCCTTCGGGGTCCTAAGGCCCAGTCATTCAAACTGGAACACACCCCTGGTACCAGTAAAAAAATCCAGGAACTGGGGTCTATCGCTTCGTTCAAGACCTAAGAGAGATCAACAACAGAGTGCAGAACATTCACCCCACGGTACCTTATCTGTACAATCTGCCTAGCACTCTGAACCCTGAGCGGAATTGCTATACTGTTCTGTACTTTTAAAAAATGCTTTCTTTTGCTTGCGTCTGCATAAAGATAGTCATTTGCTATTTGCTTTCGAGTGGGTAGACCCAGAAACCAGAACGTCTGGTCAACTAACTTGGACTAGATTCCCACAGGGGTTCAAAATTTTCCCCACTCTCTTTGATGAAGCCCTCCCCAGAGATCTCAACAACTTCAGAACTACGCCCCCTGAAGACACCCTGCTTCAATATGTGGATGACCTGCTACTGGCAGCCAACACCAAGGAAAACTGTGAGTCTGGGACCCAAGCACTATTTTCCGAGCTTGCTCAACTCGGGTATAGTGCTTCTGCCAAATAGGCCCAAATTTGCCAGAAAGAAGTAATCTTCCTGGGATATTCCCTTAGGGGCAGTAAACGATGGCTCACTGAGCCCAGAAAAGAAACCATTGAGCATATAAAACCCCCATCTAATAGCAGACAATTCAGAGAGTTTCTTGGGACTGCTGGCTTTTGCAGGTTATGGATACTCGGGTTTGCGTCCTTAGCTGCTCCTTTATACCCGCTGTTCAAAGGAGATGCCCAATTCTAATGGACCCCTGAGCACCAGCAAGCTTTTGACAACATCTAATGACACTGAAACTGGAATCCTCAACTTCACTGAGCCCAGCCTGCATTTTCAGAAAGCCCTATGGTACGTGAAAAATGTACATCAACTCACTCACATTGGTTCAAAGAAACCTCAGGCATTCCTGAAGAATAAAGAACAGAGTTTTCCACTAACCAACTCAGAGCGAAAGGAAATAACTGAACAAGTAACAAAAGCCTGTCAGGCCTGTCAATTGGTTAATGCTTACCCTTCCAATTTTCTTGCAGTTAACCACCTACAAAGATCCAGACCAGGACAATTCTTGGAAGTAGACTTTACTGAAATTAAGCCAGCATGGTATGGACTTAAATATCTCCAAGTTTTTGTAGGTACATTTTCAGGATGGATTGAAGCCTTCCCACAAAAAAAAGGCACAAATTGTGGTCAAGAAGATCCTGAAAGATAATTTTCCAAGATACGGACTGCCTAAGGTGATAGGGTCTGAAAATGGATTGGCGTTCATGGCCTTGTAAGTCAGGGGTTAGCCAGGACCCTGGGGATTAATTGGAAGTTACAATGTGCTTATAGACCCCAGAGCTCAGGACAGGTAAAATAAATAAATAGAAGCATTAAAGAGACCTTAACAAAATTAAGCTTAGATATCAGCATAAAAACTTGGACTATGCTCCTGCCTTATGCACTGTTTCATGCAAGAAATACTCATACTCCCTCTGTTTCTTTGTGTAATCTCATGCGCTATGAAATTCTCTATGGTCCCTCCTCCAGTAAGGGACATAACCCCAACTCTAAGACCTAATGATCCCTTCCGCACCTCCTGAGTTGACAGAGTTAAAGTTCTTGAAAGAAGACAGTGATATCTGTGGAAACAGCTGGCCACTACCTACCAACCTGGGGACGAGGGGACTCCATATCAATATCAAGTAAGAGACTTCATCTACATAAGACGACATCAGGTGTCATCCCTGGAACCCCGCTGGAAAGGACCATACCAGGTGCTACTTATAACACCTACAGTGGTAAAGGTAGAGGGAATCACTTCCGGGATCCATGCCTCTCATCTCAAGCCTGCGCCCTGTCCAGACTCTGGCTGGAAAATAGAAATGACTGGTAATCCTTTCAAATTGTGTATTCGCCATGTGCATAAGACTATAGACTCTCCCCTTGGCCAATAGTAGTCCTAAACCTCATCAGCCTGTTCAGCAGCGATGGCTGATCACAAATCATACTGTACTAGAAGTATGCTCTATCTTGCATACAGCCCCCTTAGGACCTGGTGGCCATCTCTCTACCCAGACATTTGTCAGCTGGCTATAGGTCTTTCCTATTGGGATATCCCTGATGAAGGGGATCCCACTAAAATTCCATTAAATCTTTTCCGTGCCATACGTAATGGAAACAAACATTATGGATGTAGGGACACGTGAGCCAGATACAGGTTGGCTAGCCCAGATTACTATGTTTGCTCAGCGGACTATCAAACCCACAAACAGCCAGGGGTGTGTGGGGGAAAAGCCGACTTCTTCTTAAGTCATGGGATGTAAGCATACAGGGGCTGCCTGGTGGAACCCAAACTCCTCATCAAATTCAGTACTCAGCATTGGGCATATTACCAATTAGACAACCAAAACCGATGGCCCCCAGAGGGGTCTCTAGATGCTCAAATTCTGCATGACCTTTTTGACTTCGGCAAGTGCTCAAATGGTGGAAGGAAATTCCCCTATGTGGAGGCCTTTTCCCTCCTTCACTCACATCCTGAACTATGCTTCTCTAATAGATCCTCACCCTCTGCTTTCTGCTCCAGACTCTCTGCTGTCACTCCCACATAAGCAACCTGATTTCTCCCCTCCAATTACTAGATCAAAAACCGAAGCCTCTGCTGGCTCTTAGACCATTGCCCCCTTGCTGAGGTAACAAGTACTAAGGTACCCATCCACCCACTCACTCCTCTCTTCTCCTGTCAGTGCCCTCACCAGGTCCCACCAAGTCCTCTTACCAACTAAACCAAAGCTCAAAAAGCTAAGGAGAGCCCTCAGCACCCTATCCAAGATGTAATGAAAATGGCCTTTAAAGTTTTTTTTTGTCATCAGTGAAAACAGGTTACTAAAAATTTAACATCTCTCACAGGCTTTTTGGGATACTCACTCCTGTCTTCTCCTCTGCTCTACGTGTTCTACTGCTCAACATTTTGTTGCCTGGAAAATCCCAAACCCCTTTCCCATTATTCTTTTACATCTCTCCTTTCTCATTCTCAGACCATTCTCTTAAACCTCTCTCTCTGAATTTGTTTTACAGAACAGGCGAGGGTTGGACCTCCTCTTCATGAGAGAAGAGGGCCTTTGTGCTGAATTGAGGGAAGAATGTTGTTTTTATGCCGACCATACTGGAGTTGTAAAAAAATTTATGAGTAAGTTAAAAAGATGCCTTGAAGAGCATCAACAAAGGAGAGGGGCACATAAAGGTTGGTTTGTGTCTTTGTTCACATAGTCCCCCTGGTTACCTACGCTTTTATCAACCCTGGCCAGTCCATTAACAATCCTCATATTAATGCTAATTGTAGGAACCTGTTTGCTCAACCGTGTAGTTTCTTTTCTACAAGCTCAAATTGGATAAGTTAAACTTATGGTAATCAGACAACAATATACCTCACTAGGAGACATAAAATCAGAGACCCCCCAATGATCACTTTTATGATTAAAAGTAACCAGAATGAGAAGTGGGGAATGAAAGGTTAATAAAATAGGTACTTGTAATACCTGTTTTTCTGTATGCTTAACAAAACACTGTTGAAATCTTGAGAACTGTTTGCTAATCTTGTTCCCAGAATGTGCTGTCCCCAACTGCCAAACTGCAGAATGTACTCCCTCTCCCATTGGCACGCAAACCACTCACTCGACCTGACCAATCAATAAATTTCCCTCCCTGCCCTCACCAAGTAAAGTACATAAGCTCTGCTTAAGATGTTCTCAGGGCTCTCTTCTCTATTCAAGTGAGCTCTGAGCCCCAGCATGCTGGACCCCCAAAAAGCCCTTTGCTGTTTCATGAGACAGTCTCTTCCTGGTTTCTTCCTCCAATGCTCGGCCGACCTTTACATTGGTACAATCATAAGTGTGAACTTTCCTTTGTGTGTCCAGAATATTACTGTAATAAAATGTATATGTAGATCAGGTGACAGGAGTATTTCTTCCACCATTTCTGGGAGCAATATAATGAAGATGTATGAATTAGTGTTGGGGATAGAAATAGGTGAACCATGTGTCTATGAATATAGAGATAATGCATGAATAGACAATACTGTGAATAAATAATATAACTGGTTCCAACTTTAAATAATGGATTGAATTGATATCTGAAAATATACAGAAAATCTTATATTGATATAATACATTTAATCCTACCCGTTATATATCTAATTGTAATATTAGGGTTATGGATTCTCATGAAGAGTGTGTGAGTATTGCTTCAAAAGTGATTATGGAAATTGAAAATAATGTGTTTGGAAAGAAGTCTCATGAAAAGACCAGTCAAGAAACCCGGAAGTGTACATGTGTTCTGAAGCAGGAAGTGATTGAAAGTGAAACAAATGCCTAAATATTTGCTAACTTGTAGATAAAATATATATCCTATGATGTGCATTAATTGAAGAAATAGTAATGTACCAGTGTTGACAAAAATTAACGTTAAATACACATCATGTCCCATAGGAATCTACTTGAATTGATGTTAAACTGGGTCAGTTACTGTAGAAATATTAGGATTTGTATGCACCATTCACTCAAGTTAGTTTTCAGTACTAGGAAAGAAATATGTATTTCAGGTGGATGAATATCTCTGAGAATAATCCTGTGAAAAGTTGATTATAAATCCACATATATGAATATTAATTAATTTAGGGAGTGTATAATAAGACTCATACATTTCATATTTTGAAAAATCTGGAGAGTGTGTGTGTATACACACACACACACACACACACACACACACACTGAGACATTAAAAATAGCAATATATATATATCAATCGAAATTCACCATGAAATATATATCATCCACAGATCCAAAAATATTCATTTTATTGAAGATAGATTTATGCATAATGTTGTTGAACTAGCAAGTTTACCCATACATTGAATTTTCAGTTCCAACAGCATTTAGGAGGAGTGATCTCTTCTCACAATTTGTATCTGCCACGTCAGCCACCTCACAAAAATGTACGTGTGATACCACGTAGTATTCTATATGTGTATATAAAAATGCATGTGCTGAATAGGCTACAGAGAGAGGGAGACAGGAATTCACATATTTGTTAACATTAAAAACACATGGAGAACTATTTCAACAGAAAATTGACTATATTTATAACACCTACCCTTTTTTATGCAAAAGGCAAGTCCAACTCTACACCATGCCTCCACTGAACTGCTTGCATTTCTATTCTGTTTGGGTTATTTTACTGCATCATATTAGGATTAGTAGTCAGAGTCTAGTTTGTTATGGGTTACTGTCTGGGATTCAATATTTCAAATGGAAAATACGATAATGAATCCAATGTGTATGCAAATATGTGCTACACAAAAATCATCCCACTCTCATCCAGAACAAAACTTTGACATTCCCTTCGTCTGGAGTAAGTCACAGTTAGAACAGTGGTGTTAGAAAATCTGTGAATACATATCTGGAATGGAAAATTCTCGGGAGTTCACAACCTTGGAGGTGGTAGAGGAGTTTCCAAAAGTAAGGGACATGGTAAACACTCCTCAAACATGGAGGTCTGCTAGCCTAAAGACATCTTGAGAAAATTCCTCTGAGGTTGGGCACTTGAAATATATGTTATTTTCAGGAGCTTTAGCTTTCTTTGTAGTGGGACCATCAAAGCTGGGTCTACATCTATGTGACCTGAAGAATATGGTTTCTTATTTTCCAGTAAACTTGAGGCAGCAGTTCTGAATTCACTCTTTGTAGGTAAACAGTGGCCACATGGGTCTAAGTGTCTCTCCGTGGGGACTGTGGAACCATTTGGTCATCCTCCACTTTTCGTGGTGTTTTTTGCTGCTGCACTGGGAGTTTGGTATTTCCTTCACAAAATACAAGAAGTTCAACAGGGGCACAGTGCTAGACGGAGTTCTGTCACTTGCGGTGGGTCAGGGTCTGCAGGAGAATGCACCAACCAGGCTTCTTTCCCACATAGCTTGCCAACTTGTGCATAGAAACTTGATTCTTAACATTGCCCTGAAACCTCTCCATATAAAAACATGCTTTTACATATACGGGTCTCCTGCCTGCACCATGTCAGTCACAAGCAATTTGGAAGCCAATGGCAGATCTACATGGCCACAACACAAATGTATTATCACACAACTGCACACCACTTTCTAGGCCCACTACTCTGCAGGCTCTAACTTAATGGCATCTCTGTTCTACACCATTTACATGAAACCCAGTCAATCAAGGAATTGTCTGGTACACTCTTGATCAGCAACAGGACATCCAAAGGTTCTCCAGTGCCACCTGGTCATGGGAATTTCAAAAATTTCATTTTATTTATCTAGCCATTTTTCAAGGATGAAGTTGGAGGCACTGTGGGTTTCAATTCATTCAGGAACCATTAAATGGTGAGGAAGCTCATTTCAATGAAAGCTCTGGAGAATGATAACAGGCAAGGTTTCCCAAAGAGTGTCCAAAAGGTCACATGAAGCCAGCGCTGTTGAGGTCTACAATGTGAGGTCCATGTGTGTTTTGACTCTCAACTATGGCTGCCAAGTTTTTCAGAATAAAATCATGTGATATCCTGGCTGAGATTTCCAGTGCTCTCTGGAAAGCCACCTGGGCCTAGATCTCAGGTTCCAAGGGTGACTCTCATGCATGGCCTCCTTAAATGCCAACACAATTCATGGCAATACTTCTCTGAGGTTAGTTCCAGAACTCAGTCTCTAAGGGAAATCACACCAGAGTTCAAGAGCAGGTGGACCCAGTCATCTCTTCCAACTGCGACACAAATGACCACAATTTAAACCAAAACACTCCCACATGACCCTCATCTTTATCCATATAGACATTCATCATAACGTCTGGCTGTATGTTTCCATGAGGGGTGCAGCACAAGACAGTGTCCAAAATAGACTTCCTTGCCCCTCATTTGCCTAAAGTCTGGGTGGCCTAGAAACACTTCCTGTGAAACAGGAGTGATCAAATAGGCCTGCCCTAAATACTGCTCTGCTTCTCCAATTTGAGGCCTACTCACTGTCATGTATTGATTATGTATGTGATTTGGAGTCATGAGACAACACAAGCAACTATGGGCTAGACTCTGCAGGGATTTGAAGAGCTCATTTGACCCAAAGGATCCCTATTCTCACTTGATGGAGGTCAGGAACCTTACAGAGGAAGGCGAGAGACTTCATCCACAATTACTGCACTTTTTGCCATTTTGGTTATGGATGCAAACATGGGATCTTTCTTTAGATCCATCAGGTGCTGAGAATCTAAGCCAAAGCCTCACACAGGGCCAAGTGGCTGATTCAGACACATCCCTTTCCTAAGCAATTAAGCAAAGAGCCACAGGTGATGTCTATTCATTTCCATTTGAAAACTGTTTTGTTCAGGCTTCACAAAGGTGTGGCCAGAGGCAAAGGCCTTCCTGACATTAAGGGCAACAGAAGAATAGGTAAGCAGTAGGCCCAAATCAGGGTTTCCCCACTGAGACTTTCCTGGTCACATTGATATCTGGGTTTTCTGAGATGCTCCAATTCCCTTCAGCTATCCAGTACATGGCTATGTCACAGAGATTGGAGGTGGTAAATAATTTGGACACAAAACCATGATCCTATTCTGGAGAGTGGCAAAATTCAGGAAGAAAAGAGAAACTTAGGAAGATAGTAGGCATTGCCCATCCATAAGGCAAGCTGAATTCCTTTCATAAATTGGGTAGGATGAATTCTGGGAAGATTTCTACTACACAGGACACATTCATTGATGCATTCTCTTTTCTAATATCTACAACCAAGGTCACAGAGAGATGGACAGACATAGAAACACTCGGCTCCTCAAAGGACTTACCAGACACAGTCAACTCCAAACCAAACAAACCACCTTTCCTACCTATTCTCAGAACATGAGACAAAATCACAAACTCACACCCACACCCACAAAGGCACCTCGTTTTCACAAATAGGTCTGTGACCATCAGGAGTGTCCAATGACTCGTGGGCCCTACTATGTTTTCCCGAAATGGCTTGTCCTGTCTCAGATCTGGTCTCCTTGGCCAACTCTGAGGAGTTGTGAGGAGCAAGCGATGAACAACTACATGCTTTCTGAAAAAGTACACTCTTCAGAGTGCTGCTGGCATTTGGCAATCCTCACATAAGTAGGTACAAAGGAAGACTGACACTGTCCTTGGTTATTTCAAAAAACTGAGCCCACTGGAACTGGGACTGGGACTCGCTCTGGGTGCCTGGATTCCTGGATCCCAAGTTCAGATAGTTCCATCACCAAGAAAGTGAGGTAGGTCACTTCATTCAGGAACAGACTGAGGTCACTACCTTGGCGACCACTTTGTCCTAACAGTTCCATTCAACGGTCCCAATAGATGGAGGCTACCCCTACTTCCTGTGACACTTTCACAAGTTAGGATGGTATATCAACCATAGGCACCCAGGAACATCTCTCCACACAGGCCTGGTTTGGTCCATCTTCTCTACATTAAGAAGAGAAAGGCTGATTCAGACACAAACCTTCATCCTGACCAGGATGTTTGCCATGGAAGATGACTTGTGCTCTCTCAGGTTCTTCATGGCTGCCTACAACTTCTCCAGGGATTATTTCTGCATGGACCTTTGAGGTTCTCAGCAGGTGGAAGATCCCCTGCATTCCTCTTTTGTAAGACCAACTCTGATCCTGCTCTTCTGTAAAGTTAGATTGAGGGAACAGTGTATGTTTAGGGTTAATAGCATGTTCAATTTGAGTTAGGAATCATTCTGTGGGATGAATAATGGTACTTGAAACCTGTGATGTTTACAAGAAAGGGGAAATATAATTATGAAAACAGAAATCTAAGTAAGATTTGAAGCCCTGAAGGGCAAATTGGGCCCTTGAGTTGGATACTTATCTTTGAATTATGTTCCGCACAGTTATCTCAGATAAATCCATATACAATGGCATAGGACCTTGTACCTTGGATAATTGAATGTAGAAGAGAACATCCAGTCAAAAAAAGATAGTCAGTAGGATTAGGATGATAGTCGGTAGGTTTAGGAAGAAGAGTGAGTAAATGATTTGGACCATAAGTTCTTTCGCAAGAGGGTTTCGAGTAGAGAGTGAATGTAAATGTCAGAACATGTGAAGAGTCAGTCACAAAGATGAACTGGGGAAAATATGTAGGAAAGTAGATATCAATAGAGATATTAGGAAATCAGGAAAAGAATAAAGTGAGTGATTGGATTAGACATTTTCAACAGGCTTGAGGTTGAGCATATAATCTTAGGAGGAAACAAATATATAGTCACAAATAGGATTTACAATTGAGAGCATTAGGCAACCTGGAGATGGATGATTTTTGTAATCCATGCTCACTTTCCATTTAGGATTTGGTACAATCATAAATGTGACTTTGCATTTTGTGTCCAGAATATTACTGTGATAAAATGTATATGTACATCAGGGAACATGAGTATTTCTTCCACCATTTCTGCAAACAAGTTTTTGAAGACATATAAATTAATTTTGGGAGTAAAAATAGGTGTGCCCTGTGTCTCTGAATATAGAGAAAATGCATGAATAGACCATACTGTGAATAAATAATATAACTGGCTCCAACTTTAAATAATGGATTGAATTGATATCTGAAAATATACAGAAAATTTTATATTGATATACATCCATTCATTACAACCAGTTATACATCTAATGGTAATTTTAGGGTTATGCTTTATCATGAAGAGTGTGTGAGGTTTGCTTTAAAATTGATTATGAAAATCAAAAATAATGTGTTTGGAAAGAAGTTTCATGAAAAGGCCAGTCAAGAAACCTGGAGAAAATCATGTGTTCTGAAGCAGGAAATGATGGAAACTGAAACAAATGCCTATAAATTTGTGAACTTGTGGATGAAATATATATATTATGATGTTCAAAAACTTAAGAAGTAGTAATATACCAGTGTTGAATGAAAATGAACCTCAAAATACACACCATGTCCCATAGGAATCTACTTGCATTGATGTTAAACTGAGTCAGTTAGTGTAGCAATATTAGGATCTGTAACCACCATTCACTGTAGTGAGTTTGTTGTACTAGGAAACAAACATGTATTTCACGTGGATGAATATTTCTGAGAAAAATCTTGTGAAAAGTTGATTATAAATCCACATACATGAACATGAATGAATTCAGGGAGTGTATATAAGACACATATATTTCTATTTTGAAAAATCTGGACAGTATATATATATACAAAACACACACACAGAGACATTAAAATGTAGCAATATATATGCCAATCGAAATTCATCATGAAATATATATCCTCCAGAGATGGAAAAATTTATATTTTAATGAAAATGGATTTATGTATAATATTCCACTAGGAAGGTCACCCATAGGTTGAATTTTAAATTCCAAAAGTGTTTAGGAGGGGTGATCTCTTCTCACAATTTGTATCTGCCAATGCATGCACTCACAATAATGTACTTGTGATACCAGGTAGGATTCTATATGTGCATATAAAAATACATGTGCTGAATAGGCTACAGAAAAAGGGAGACAGAAATTCACATAGTTGTTAACTTTAAAAACTCATGGAGAACTATATCAATTAAAATTGACAAGATTTGTAACACCTACAATTTGTTATGCAAAAGGCAAGTACAAATATATGTGATACATCCACTGAACTGCTTGTATTTCTATTCTGATTGGGTTATTTTTCTCCATCATATTAGGATTATCAGTAAGAGTCTAGTTGGGTATGGGTTATTGTCAGGGATTCAGTATGTCGAATGGAAAATAGGAAAATGTATCCAATGTGTATGCAAATATGTGCTACACAAAAATCTTCCTACTCTCATCCAGGAAAATGCCTTTACATTACCTTCACCCCAAGTAAGACACAATTAGAGGAAAATAGTTCGAAAATATGTGAATACATATCTGCAATGGAAAATAATCAGGAGTTCACAACCTTGGAGGTGGTAGAGGAATTTCCAAAACTAAGGGACAGGGTAAACACTCCACGTACATGGAGCTCTGCCGGAATAATACTTCTTGAGAAACTGCCTCTGTGGTTGGACACTTGAAATATTTGTTGTTCTCAGGAGCTTGTCAGAAACTATGTTCCTTTGTAGTGAGAACATCAAAGCTGACCCTGCATCTATGTCCAATGAACATGAGACAGCAATGCCGAATTCTCCATTTGTATGTAAACTGTGGCCACTGTGGGTAAGTGTCTCCCCGTGTGGACTGTGAAGCCATTTGGTCATCCTCCACTTTCCATGGTGTTTCTTGCTCCTGCACTGGGAGTTTGGTATTTGCTTCATGAAATACAAGGAGTTCATCTGGGACACAATGTTGGAGGGAGTTATGTCACATGTGGTTTGTCAGGGTCTGCAGGAGAATGCACCAAACAGGCTTCTATCCCACATAGCTTTCTCCTTGACCATAGCAACCCTATTCTGAAGATTGCCCTGAAACCTCTCCATATAAAAAGATGCCTTTACAAGAAAGAGCCTGCTGGCTGCACCATGTCAGCCACAAGCTATTTGGAAGTCAATGGGAGATCCACATGTCTCAACCACAGATATTTTTTCACACACCTGCACACCACAGCTCTTGGCCCACTACTCTGCAGGCTTCAATATACTGGCATCTCTGTTCTACACCATTTTCATGAAACCCAGTCAAACAAGGCACGGTCTGGTACACTCATGATCAGCAACAGAACATCCAAAGGTTCTCCAGTGCAACCAGGTCATGGGAATTTCAAAAATTTCATGGTATTTATGTAGCCATTTTTCAAGGATGAAGTTGGAGGCACTGTGGGTTTCAATTCATTCAGGAACCATTAAAAGTTGAGGAAGTTCATTTCAAAGAAAGCTCTGGAGAACTCTCACAGGCAAGGCTTCCAAAAGAATGGACAAAAGGTCACATGAAGCCAGGCCCATTGAGTTCTCCAATATGAGTTCCATGTGTGTTTTGACTCTCAACTATTGCTGCCAAGTATTAAAGAATAAAATCCTGTGATATCCTGGCTGAGATTCCCAGTACTCTGAGGAAAGCCACCCTGGGCCAAGCTCTCTGTTTCCAAGGGCGACTCTCATGCGTGGCCTCATAAAATCCCAACACAATTTATGACAATACTTCTCTGAGTCAGTTCCAGAACGCAGTCTCTAAGGGGAATCACACCAGAGTTCAAGCCCAGGTTGACCCAGTCATCTCTCCACACCGCCAAACAAATGACCACAATTAAAACCAAAACACTCCCACATGGCTTCCATCTTCTTCCATGTAGACACTCATTATAACCTCTGGTTGGAGCTTTCCATGAGGGGCACATTCCAAAGAGTGTCCAAAATAAGCTCCATGTCCCTCATTTGGCTAAAGTCAGGGTGGGCTGGAAACCCTTCCTGTGAAACCGGAGTGATCAAATATTCCTGCCCTTAATACTGCTCCGCTTCTCCAATTTGAGGCCTTCTGACTGTGGGGTTTAGATTCTTTATGTGAATTGGAATCAGGAGAAAAGACAAGCCCTTCTGCAGAGATTTGAGGAACTCATTTGACCCAAAGGATCCCTATTCTCACTTGATGGATTTCAGGAACCTAACAGAGGAAGGCAATAGAATTCATTCACAATGACTGAACATTTTGCCATTTTGGTTTTGGATGCACACATGGAATCTTTCTTTAGATCCATCAGGTGCTGAGAATATAAGCCACAGCCTCACACAGGGCCAAGAGGCTGATTCAGACACATCCTCTTCCAAAGAAATTAAGCAAAGAATCCAAGGTGATGCCCATTCATTTACATTTGAAAACTGTTTTCTTCAGGGTTCATAAAGGGGTGGCCTGAGGCAAAGACGTTCCTGAAATTCAGGGCAACAGAACAATAGGTTAGCAAATGACCCAAAGCAGGGTTTCTCCACTGAGAGTTTCCTGGTCACACTGATATCTGAGTTTTCTGAGATACTGGCCATTCCATTCAGCTATCCAGTACAAGGCCATGTCACAGACGTTGGAGTTGGCACCTATCTTGGACACAAATCCATGATCCTATTCTGGAGAGTGGCCAGAATTCAGGAAGAAAAAATGGGACTTAGGAAGGTAGTAGGTTTTGCCCATCCATAAGGAAAGCCACACTCCATTCATAAGTTAGACAGGATGAATTCTGGGAAGTTTTCTAGTAGACAGGACACATCCATTGTTGCATTGTCTTTTCTCATGTCTACAACTACGGACACAGTGGGATACACAGACATAGAAACACTCACCTTGTCAAACGACTTACTAGAAACAGTTCACTCCAAACAAACAAACAAACAAACAAACAAAAAAAAAAGCCTTTCCTACCTATTCTCAGAACATGAGAGAAAACAACAAACCCACACTCACAAAGGCACCTCCTTCCCCCAAGTAAGTCTTTGACTATCCGGTGTGTCCTCTGACTGGTGGGCCATACTATGTTCCCCCGAAATGGCCTGTACCCTCTCTTGTTTCCTTGGCCAACACTGTGAAGTTGTCAGGAAAAAGTGGTGAGCCACTACCTGCTTTATCAGGAAAGGTCCCTCTTAAGAGCTCTCCTGGCATTTTGCCATCCTCACATCAGTAGGTACCAAGAAAGACTAACTGTCCTTGGTAAATCCACACAAGTGAGCCCACTGGGACTGGGACTGGGAATGCATCTGGGTGCCTGGCTTCTTGGATACCAAGTTCAGAGAGTTCCATCACCAAGGAAATGAGGTACATCACTTTCTTTGGAACTGAATGAGGTCACTGCTTTGGCAACCCCTTTGTCCTAACAATTGCTTCCAAAGGTCCAGTGAGATGGTGGCTGTCCCTACTTTCTCTAACACTTTCACAAGTTAGAATGGTATATCAATCATAGGCACCCGGGAACAGCTCTCCACACAGGCCTGGTTTCGTCCATCTTCTCCACAATAAGAAGAGAGAGCCTGATTCAGAAACATCCTTTCATCCTGACCAGGTTGTTTGCCATGCAAATTGGCCTTTGCTCTCTTAGGTCCTTCATACCTGCCTACAACTTCTCCAGGTATCATTTCTGCATGGACCTTTGAGGTTCTCAGCAGGTTGAATGTCCCCTACTTTCCTGTATTGTAAGAACAACTCTGTCCCTGCTCTTCTGTAAAATGAGATTGAGGGAACAGTGTATGTTTAGGGTTAATAACAGGTTTGATTTGGGTTAGAAATCATTCTGCTCCATGAATAATTGTATTGGGAACCTGCGATATTTACAAGAATGTAGAGGTGAAATATAATTATGAAAACAGAAATCTAGGTATGATTTAAAACCCACAAGGGCATTGGGCCCTTGATTGGGATACTTAGCTTTGAATTATGTTCTGCACAGATGTCTCAGAAAATTTGATATACAATGGCACAGGACCTTGTACCTTGGAAGATTGAATGTAGAAGAGAACATCCACTCAAAAAAGGATAGTCATTAGGATTTGAAAGATAGTCGGTAGGTTTAGGAAGAAGAGTGAGTATATGATTTGGACCAAAAGTTCTTTAGCAATAGGGATTCAGTTAGAGAGCGAATGTATATGTCAGCACATATGAAGAGTCAGTCACTATCATGAACTGGGGAAAATATGTAGAAAAGCAGATATCAATAGAGACATTACTAAATCAGGCAATGTATAAAGTGAGTGAGAGGATTAGACATTTTCAACAGGGTTGAGTTTGAATATATAATCTTAGAAAGAAAGAAATACGTAGTTACCAATAGGATTGACATTTGAGAGCATTAGGCAACCTTGAAATAGATGTTTTTAGTAATCTATGTTCACTTTCCATTTAGGCTTTGGTAGAATCATAAGTGTGACCTTTACAATTTTTGTCCAGAATATTACTGTGATAAAATGTATACATAAATCAGGTGACATAAGTATTTCTTCCACCATTTCTGGGAGCAATATATTGAAGACGTATAAATTAGTATTGGGGGTAAAAAGACCATACTGTGAATAAATAATATAACTTGTTCCAACTTTAAATAATGGTTTGAATTGATATCTGAAAAATTACAGGAAATCTTATATGGATATACAATCATTCATTCCAACCAGTTATTCATCTAATGGTAATATTAGTGTTTTGGTTTATCATGAAGAGTGTGTGAGTTTTGCATCTAAAGTGATTATGGAAATCGAAAATAATGTGTTTGGAAAGAAGTCTCATGAAAAATCCAGTCAAGAAACCCTGACAATACATGTGTTCTGAAGCAGGAAGTGATTAAAGTTGAAACAAATGCCTATAAATTTGCTCACTTGTGGATGAAATATATATCCTATGATGTGCAAAAACTGAAGAAATAATAATGTACCAATGTTGAATAAAAATAAACATCAAATTACATATCATGTCCCATAGGAATATACTTGCATTGATGTTTGACTGGGTCAATTACTGTAGAATTATTATGATTTGTATACACATATATATATATACACATATATATACACATATACATATATACACAAAACACACACACAGATATTAAAAAGTACTAATATATATGCCAATCGAAATTCATCTTTAAATATATATCATCCACATATGTAAAAATATTTATTTTACTGAACATGAGTTTACGTATAATGTTGTTCTACTAGGAAGCTCCCCTATAGGTGGAATTTTCAGTTCCAACAGCGTTTAGGAGGAGTGATCTCTTCTCACAATTTGTACCTGCCAAGTCAGCAACCTCACAAAAATGTACCTATAATACCAGGTAGGATTTTATAAGTGCATATAAAAATACATGTGATGATGAATAGGCTACAGAGAAAGGGAGAGAGGAATTCACATAGTAGTTAATTTTAAAAACACATAGAGAACTATTTTAATTAAAAATTGACTAGATTTATAACACCTACCGTTTATCATGCAAAAGGAAAGTTCAACTATATACCATGCCTCCTCTAAACTGCTTGAATTTGTATTCTGTTTAGGTTATTTTTCTCCATCATATTAGGATGAATAGTCAAAGGCTAGTAGGGTATGGGATAGTGTCATGTATCCAGTATTTCAAATGGAAAATTGAAAAATGGATCCAATGTGTATGCAAATATTTGCTACACAAAAATCTTTTCAATCTCATCCAGAACAATGCTGTGACATTACCTTCGCCCCAAGTATGACACAGTTAGAGGAGAAGAGTTAGAAAAATCTGTGAATATATATCTGCAATGAAAACTGCTCAATTTTCACAACTTTGGGGGTGGTAGAGGAGTTTCCAAAAGTAAGGGACAATGTAAACACTCCACAAATGTCGAGACCCCTTGCCCACAAGGAAGACGCAACTCAGGAATCTTCTTTCAGCAGTTTATTCAGGCCCTTGATATTTTTTCTTCTTCCTTGTTGGATGCCCCTCCCAGCCTTAATAAAGCATCCCAAGCCCCAATGCAAAGCTGCCACGTGGAACTTTCTCACAGGGTGCTGAAAAACCATGCACCAACTCTCCCAAACAAGGAGTTGTTTGTTACAGACCACAGTGGAGCCAGCGCCATCCTGCAATGGCGACCATAATCTGCAGAAGTGGCTCACCACAGTTCCCCCTTTCTGTTTTCTGAAAACAATACAGGCGAGAGTAGAGGTCCTATCCCACTGTGCAGAAGTGGCTGCATAGTATGGCTCAGTCCTAAGGAGGGCCCTTCCCCAGATCTGAAGCCAT
Organism: Callospermophilus lateralis; assembly: GCF_048772815.1. Lineage (NCBI taxonomy): Eukaryota > Metazoa > Chordata > Mammalia > Rodentia > Sciuridae > Callospermophilus > Callospermophilus lateralis. Next base: position 168,519 of record NW_027511113.1, read on the forward strand.
ATCAGCCGACACCTTTTTCGTGGGGCGGGGCGTGGACATCAAACCCGCATGCAATAGGACATGCTCTCCTTGAGGTCCACTTCAAGGATCACTCAAGTGCAGTGCCTTGCCTCGCATCCTGTATCATGACGAAGGTGGACGAAGGGGGACAGCTGAGGCTGAACTGTGGCTGTACACAACGACAAACGAGTTGACAGCACCCTGAAAGAAAGGCACGGACTTTAAGGCGATAGAGAAGCATTAGTGTGGAAACCCACCTGCGTGCAATGGCAGCAAGACCGGCAGAGTGCAAGGGCTTTCCAACACTAAGAGAATAACGAGGAAAGACATGCCGATCCCAGTGCAATGTTATAATAACTTGGGGTGCAACGACCATGTCAAAGATTTACTGTTTAAGATGCGCAAGCCAGACTTGAGGTGAATTGCCATTTTCTAAAGCTGCAAGAGCTTGGATGATCATAGCCTTATCGTGAGCATTGCGGGCCTTGAGGCAACAGAGAAACCACAAACAGAGAAACATACCGAAGCAACACATTGCACCAAAAATGCCTACCCCCACCCACTCTTTAAAAAAGGAAAAAGCAGAAGATATCCAATCGGTGAATTGACCCAAAGTCACGGGATCAACACGGGTGTTATTCAAGACACCTATCTGGGTTAGTTGAGACTGGATCATGTCTTCCGCTTCCATGGACCAATTTCCAGACAAATATTCGCCAATGATGCGGGAAACATTCCTGGAATCATTAAATCTGACAGAGGTTATGCATAAATGTGCACGTTGGTCAACACAACCCAAAAGCACTAAGTCAGCCAATTCTTCTACCTGAGCTTGGAGTAAATCTATTCTTTGTTTGGCAGCTAAAATCCCTGACAAAATATGTTGATTAATTGTATTTTGGGATTCAAGTATGGTGGAAGTTTGTTGGACAACTTGATTAATGGTGGCAGCAGTTTGTACTTGATTGGCCATAGCCACTCCGGCCGTAACCGCTGCAGCAGCAGATACCGCCACGGCTGTCACTATAGCCGCTGTGATTCCAAAATCTCTGTGGACTCTAAGTAGCTCAACAATAGGGAATTTATCATGATCCGCAGTGACCGGGATTGGGACAAAAGTTGGAATTTTCATAACCACTGCTACAGTCCAGGAACCATTCCAACACTCAGATAAGAGACTGGTAGTATGAGAACAATCCAGCATCCCCGACAAGGTGGCCTTAGCCAAAAGGAATAAGAAGGGGGATTGGACACAGACCATTGCAGGAGGCATTGTGGCATTATACAACAGAGAGTTGAATGAAACAGATGTAAGTCTATTACCTCGTTCACTTTCCCTAACAGTACCAGAAACATTAGTCAGCCAACTTTTGGCTCCTACCAACTGAGCCAATGCAGAAATATCGGCTGAAGCCCCCTTTTCATTGGAAATCAGCCATTGAAACCAGGACCAACCTACTCCTGTAGAGGAGCTGGCACTATTGTTAAAGTTATAAACATACCTCTTAAGAGAGGGGGAAAGGGAGAAACCTTTAGCAACTTGATGTTTCTCCCAAGAATGATCGTGACAAGGCGTAAATGTTGGGGGGAAACCAAGATTAGGGGAACAGTAAGGAGAGGCCTTGAAATGAGTGGCATCATGAATACTACTAGAAGAAGGAGGCACTGGGATTAGTACCTCGGAGATAATAGCCAAGGTAGTTATGTTAAGAGCAGAGCTACTGTTTGCGGGGGTTCCTGAGCCTGATTGCTTCCCCGAAGCTACCTTGCTCAATACAGCACTGATAATGCTCCCTGAGACCTGATTGGACCACAATGGGTCCTCCCAGTTAGTCAAATTTTTGGTCTTAAGGCTAATGCAATTAGCGTTTTTAAGTCTGAAACAAAAAACTCCTGTTAGATTAACTTGAGATTGATTAAAAATTCTCTCCATGTCCCCTCTAGGAGAGGCACAGGGAGCAGACATCTCACATGAGGTAGAAAAAAGAGTGGGGAGGACATTAGAATTACCATGAACCGGCATCGGCATTGGCCATGCCCGTGCCACTGCCCACCACCGCATTGGTGTCGCCTGTGCCATCGGCACCAGCACCAGAGCCAGAGCACTTAGCAGAATGAAGATCCTCATCACAGAATTGTTGTGGTATCTCTTGTTGCTGGTCAGTTGATGTCGAGACTCTTCTTGTCAAGCGTTCAGGGACCCACAACGGTTCCGTACGATCCTGGGGAAAAACACATACAGATCCTCGTGCCCATGTCAGCACGGGGTCAGGGCCGTTCCATTGGCCCGTAAGAACATCCTTCCACTTAACATAGCCAATCACAGAGGGCTGAGGGGACACATGTCTATCGGCCGCAAAGCCACCATGAATATCCAAATTCGAAAAATTAATGGTAAAGAGAGCTAAGGACAGGCGTTCTTTAGGAGTGTGTTCAGCTCCTATTCCCCCTTTTTGTTTTTGTAAAGTTTCCTTTAAGGTGCGATGAGCACACTCAACAATGCCTTGTCCTTGAGGATTGTAAGGCAAACCATGAGTAAGTTGCACTCCCATAGTAGAACAAAAAGCTGTAAATTGTCTGCCAGTATAAGCAGGTCCATTATCAGTCTTAAGGGATGCAGGTGCACCCCATGCTGCCCATGCCTCTAAACAGTGAGTAATGACATTACGTGCCTTTTCTCCTGATAAAGCAGAAGCATGGATAATTCCAGAGCACGTATCAACGGAAACATGCACATACTTGAGGTTACCAAAGTCAGGTATATGTGTCACATCCATTTGCCAAACAACCAATGGCTTTAATCCCCGTGGGTTTACTCCATAATTAGGGGGATGAAGAAATGTGACACAGTGGGGACATTGCAATACTATCTGCCGAGCATCCGCTCTTGAAATGGAAAAATGCCTGTGCAGCGTTAATGCATTAACATGCAAGATTTGGTGAAACAACTTAGCCCCCTCTAAGGAGGAAGCCAAGCATATCAATTGAACTCTAGTGGCTAAGTCCGCACGCACAGGCATTACCCTGGGATAACGTACCAGGAAGAGAGGTGTGAGCCCTGATGTTCATTGGATAAAAAGAAGCAGTGCGGTTAGAGATAAGCTGTTGAAGCTGAGTAAAGTAAGCAGACACATTGTGGGCATCACTAATAGCTCCCACGGCCTCCAGGACTTTTAGTGCTTGTACCACATACCTGGAGTCCGAAATAAGATTAAAAGGAAAAGAACACTGTTTAAAAACTTCAATAACAATTTGTAGTTCTATCCATTGTGGATTTCCAGGAGCAAATAGATGCTGGATAGGGGGAGAGTCATTAATTACATAAGCTCCCATTCCAGACTTGGAACCATCAGTAAAAATGTTAACAGCCCCCGGAATTGGACTGGATGAAGTTACCTTAGGGAAAATGATGGGATGTTCTTTAACAAAATGGAGTAATGGATGAGAAGGGTAGTGATTATCAATACCCCCTTGAAACGAGCAACACAGAATAGCCCTGTTGTCTAGAGTAGCACATAAAACATTAAGTTGAGCTTTAGTGTAGGGTATGATAAGAGAAGAAGGTGATTGGCCGAAAAATTGAATGCTTTGTTGAATCCCTTTAAGTGCCAACGCTGCAACAGCATCAGGATAATATTCTAAGGATTTTCCTGGGGATACATGTGGGTGGATCCATAGTAAAGGCCCATCTTGCCACAGTACTCCAGTAGGCTGCCGCATAGTGGCAAGCACACATAACTGGAAAGGTTTATCACTCTGGAGCCTGCATAGAGTGGCATGCTGTTTAGCTTTTTCTACTTTTATAAGGGCCGCTCTAGCCTCAGTAGTGAGGCTACGAGGGGAAGCAAGATCTGGATCACCGTTAAGAGTAGCATACAAAGGCTGGAGCACAATATTAGGAATATGTAAATATCCTCTTATCCAATTAATGTCTCCCAGCAATTTTTGAAAATCATTTAGAGTTTGGAAATCTTGAGTCCTGATGGTAATTTTTTGTGGTTTTAATTTGTCATACCCAATTGTCGCTCCCAAATACCTGATAGAATCCCCTGTTTGAACCTTTTCAGGTGCGATGTGCAGTCCATGTTGAGCCAACAGCATCACGAGTTCTTTATAAGCCTCATTAACTGTCTGTTCTAATTTTGCGGCCAATAACACATCATCCATATAATGAATGATCTTGGTGGAGGAATACTTATGTCTGAGAGGTGCGAGTGCCTTCCCCACATACATTTGGCACATCGTGGGACTGTTAGCCATCCCCTGTGCCAACACCACCCACTCAAACCTTTGATCTGGTTCCTCGTGATTACATGAGGGAAGGGTGAAAGCAAAACGTTGTGAATCTTTAGGATGCAAAGGAATGGAAAAGAAACAGTCTTTAATGTCAATAACAATTATATCCCAGCCTTGAGGAACAGAGGAGAGCAGAGGCAGCCCTCTTTGAATGGGTCCCATAAGTTGCATCTGAGCATTAACTGCTTGTAGATCATGCAGTAGGCGCCACTTCCCTGATTTTTTTTAATGACAAATATGGGAGTATTCCATGGAGAAGTAGAAGGTTGGATGTGACCCAAATCAAGTTGTTCTTTGACTAGATCATGGGCTGCTGCCAGTTTAGCCGAGGGAAGAGGCCACTGAGGCACCCAAACAGGCTCCTCGGTGAGCCATGTTATGGGTATTTGAGCCCCAGTGGCCCCTAGGAAAAACCCAGACCAAACCTGTTAAGCTTTTGATGAGCTAGCACAGGATGCTTAGGCCCCTGTAGGTGCCTATTAGGGTCCCCAAAAATCTTTCCAGCGGCCTCCACCATCCTTGCTACAAAATCTGAAAAGGGTTCTGTAGAGCCCTGCAGAATCTTAGTCAAGTAACCAGACACCTCTCCTCTATTTGGAAGTGACTTCCATGCCCGAATGCAAATGTTGTTAATTTGATCATATGCCTAAGGAGGGAATCCTGTCTGTTGATTAGCAAATCTGCCTTGTCCTAAAAGCATATCCTTGTCCCAATGGGGGTGTCCCGCCGCATAGTATTGGGCGGACTGCTCAACAGCGCCCTCTAGCAGAAAGGCTCTCCAGTCCAAATATTTACCTGGAGAAACACAAGCCCGAACAAGGCTAGCCCAATCTGAAGGAGTCATACAAAATCTAGCAAGTCCCTCCACCTGAGTAAGGGTGAAAGCGGCATCCACGCCATAAGTGCGGAAAGATTCCGCCAAGGTTTTAATTTTCTTAAAGTCTAAAGGCTCATGATATCTTCCCCTGTTATTGTCCTGAAATACAGGGTATGCAAGTCCCATATCTGTATTAACTGTCCTCCAAACTTGCGCATGAAAATATCTCCCGGAATTTTGGCTCCCCCCCACATACGGGGGTGGGGCAACCGGCACCATATCTTCTTTGAGATATTCTACCTCCTCCTCCTCAGAGTGTTGTTGACCGATATTGGATCCCGTCCCCTTTTTACAGTAGGCCTGCGTGCCCTGTATCCCTTTTTTCTTTTTCTTCACTTTTATCTTTCGTAGTTGTTGTAACAATATATCAAGGTCCTCAGAACTCTCTGAGCCGCTTGTGTTCTCAGGCGTTTTTAATTCAGCCAAGTCTGGGTAGAGCCTTCTCCTATTTTTAGTTTCAGGCTCTTTTGCCTTCTCACTACTCTTACTCCCAATGTTCTCTGCCACTTCACTATGTGATCCTTCAGACTTTTCCTCATGTAGTTGCTCAAAAACTTCTTGTCCTTTAGTAAGTGCTTCCTGACATCTGCCATCTGCGAGGCAACTACGGATCATCTTCCAAAGGGGTATCACCCCACCCTCTAATATGCCCTGCTCAGAAGCAAAGTCAAGATCTGTGCCTAACTTATCCCAGCTAGGTATAGTAAGGCTGCCCGAGAACGCAAACCACGGTGCAGCAATATCTGTCTTCCGTAAAAATCTCTGTAAAGTACTACGTTTCACTTCTAGGTCCTTGCAACGTAACAGGTTATCTAGGGCCAGGAGAAGCGGACTTGAAGATACGGCACTCATGACACAACAAAAGACACACAAAAAACAAAAGTGAAAGTAAGAGTGAAAGTACACAGTGCAGCTGCAATAAGATGTAATGCTCTCTCTGGCTTTACAGAGGAGCTGCCGCTTTGATAGCGGGTCCCACTTACCTGGGACTAATCCCCGCTTTGACCGCGGGTCCCACTTACCTGGGACTAACCTCCGCTTTGACCGCGGGTCCCAATTACCTGGGACTAACCGGTGCACCACCCCTGACTGCTGAAAGTTCTGGTTCCCGGGTTTTCAGCACCACTTGTCGCGACCCCTTGCCCGCAAGGAAGACACAACTCAGGAATCTTCTTTCAGCAGTTTATTCAGGCCCTTGATATTTCTTCTTCTTCCTTGTTGGATGCCCCTTCCAGCCTTCATAAAGCCTCCCAAGCCCCAATGCAAAGCTTCCACGTGGAACTTTCTCACAGGGTGCTGAAAAACCATGCACCAACTCTCCCAAACAAGGAGTTGTTTGTTACAGACCACAGTGGAGCCAGCACCATCCTGCAATGGCGACCATAATCTGCAGAAGCGGCTCACCACACACAAACATGGAACTCTGCTGGTCTAAAGTCTTCTTAAGAAACTCCCTCTGAGGTTGGGCACATGTAATATATGTTGTTCTCAGGAGCATTAGCTTCCATTGTAGTGAGACCATCAAAGCTGGGTCAGCATCTATGGGACCTGGAGGACATGGTTACTTATTTTAAAATGAACATGAGGAAGCATTGCTAAATCCTCTCTTTGTAGGTAAACTGTGGCCACTGGGGGCTAAGTGTCTCTCCATGTGCACTGTGAACCCATTTGTTCATACTCCATCTTTCGTGGTGTTTCTTGCTGCTGCACTGGGAGTTTGGTATTTGCTTCACGAAACAAGGAGTTCAACTGGGACACAGTGCTGGAGGGAGTTCTGTCACGTTTGGTGGGTCAGGGTCTGCAGGAAAATGCACCAACCAGGCTTCTATCCCACAAGCTTGCCTCTTTGAGCATAGTAACCTGATTCTGAACATTGCCCTGAAACTCCTCAATATCACAAGATGCCTTTACATAGAAGGGTCTGCTGGCTGCACCATATCAGTCTTAATCCATTTGGAAGCCAATGGCATATCCACATGGCCACACCACAGATTTTTTATCACACACCTGCCCACAATTTCTCTAGGTCCACTACTCAGCAGCCTCCAACTTACTAGCATGTCTTTTCTATATTATTTTCATGAAACCCAGTCAATCAAGGCACCTTCAGGTATACTTATGATCAGAAACAGGACATCCAAAGGTTCTCCAGTGCCACCTGCTCATGGGAATTTTAAGCATTTCATGGTATTTATCTAACCATTTTTCAAGGATGAAGTTGGAGGCACTGTGGGTTTCAATTCATTTAGGAACCATTAAATGGTGAGAAAGTTCATTTCAATGAAAGATCTGGAGAACTCTCACAGGCAAGGCTTCCCAAAGAGTGGCCAAAAGTTCACATGAAGCCAGGCCCATTGAGGTCTACAATGTGAGGTCCTTGTTTGTTTTGACTCTCAACTATGGTTGCCAAGTCTTTCAGAATAAAATAATGTGATATCCTGGCTGAGATTTCCAGTGCTCTGGGGAAAGCAACCCTGGGCAAAGACTCATTTTCCAAGGGCGACTCTCATGCGAGGCCTCCTAAAATCCCAACACCATTCATTGCAATACTTCTCTGAGGTCAGTTCTAGAAATCAGTCTCTAAGTGGAATCACACCAGAGTTGAAGCCCAGGTGTAACCAATCATCTCTTCCAACTGCCACACAAGTGATCACATTTAAAACCAAAACACTCCCACTTAGCCCTCATCTTCTTCCATAAAGACACTCATAATAACCTCTGGCTGGAGGTTTACTTGAGAGGCACAGCCCAAGACAGTGTCCAAAAGAAGCTTCCTTACCCCTCATTTGCCTAAAGGCCCGGACTCCCTTCCTGTGAACCAGGAGTGATTAAATATGCCTGCTGTTAATACTGCTTCACTTCTCCAATTTGTGGCCTACTGACTGTGGAGTTTAGATTCTTTATGTGAATTGGAGTTATGAGAAAACCCAAGCACCAATGGGCTAGAGTCTACAGAGCTTTGAAGAACTCATTAGACCCAAGGAATCCCTATTCTCATTTGACGGAGGAAGGAACATTACAGAGGAAGGTGAGAGACTTCATGCACAATGACTGCTCTTTTGGCCATTTTCGTTTTGGATGCACACATGGGATCTTTCTTTAGACCCAACAGGTGCTGAGAATCTAAGCCACAGCCTCACACAGAACCAAGAGGCTGATTCAGACTCATCCCATTCCAAAGCAATTAAGCAAAGAGCCCAAGGTGATGCCCATTCATTTCCATCTGAAAACTGTTTTCTTCAGGCTTCACAAAGGGGCGACCTGAGGCAAAGACCTTCCTGACATTCAGGGCAACGGACAAATAGGTAAGCAAAAGACCCAAAGCAGGGTTTCTCCACTGAGACTCTCCTAGTCACACTGATAGCTGAGTTTTCTGATATGCTCCCATTCCCTTCAGCTATCCAGTACATAGCCATGTCACAGAGCTTGGAGGTGGTACATAACTTGGAAACAAAATCATGAGCCTATTCTAGAGAGAGGCCAAAATTAGGAAGAATACAGGAATTTAGGAAGATTGTAGGTGTTGTACATCTATAAGGCAAACCACAGTCCATTCATAAATTAGGGAGGATGAATGCTGAGAAGCTTTCTACTAGACATAACACATCCATTGATGCATTCTCTTTTCTAATATCTACAACCACAGACACAGTGGGATACACAGACATAGAAACACTCGCCTTGTCAAAGGACTTACTAGACACAGTCCATTCCAAACCAAACAAACTGCCTTTCCTACGTATTCTCAGAATATGAGACAAAACCACAAACTCACACCCATACCCACAAAGATACCTCTTTCCCCCAAGTAGGTATGTGACTATCCAGAGAGTCCTCTGACTGGTGGGCCATTTTTTGTTCCCCCGAAATGGCCTGTCCTGTCTAAGATCTGGTCTACTTGGCCAACTCTGTGAAGTTGTCAGGGCCCAGCAGTGAGCCACTACCTGCGTTCTTAGGAAAGGCCGCTCTTCAGAGCTCTCCTGGCATTTGGCCATACTCACATCAGTATTTACCAAGAAAGACGGACTCTGTCCTTGGTAAGTCTAAACAAGTGAGACCACTGGGACTGAGACTGGGCCTGCCTCTGGGTGCTTGGCTTCCTGGATTCCAAGTTCAGAGAGTTCCATCACCAAGGAAATTAGGTAAGGTCACTTCCTTCAGAAACTGAATGAGGTCACTGCCTTGGCAACCACTTTGTCCTAACAGTTTCTTCAAACGGTCCTTTGAGATGGAGGCTGCCCCTATTTCCTGTGACAATTTCACAAGTTAGAATGTTATATTAACCATAGGCACTTGGAACAGCTCTCCACACAGGCCTGGTTTGGTTTATCTTCTCTACATTAAAAAGATAGAGGCTAATTCAGACACATCCCTTCGTCCTGACCAGGTTTTTTTTGCCATGTAATAGGACTTTCGCTTTCTCAGGTCCTTCATAGTTCCCTACATCTTCTCCAGGGATCATATCTACATGGACCTTTGAGCTTCTCAGCAGGTGAAAGATTCCCTATATTCCTGTATTGTAAGACCAACTCTGTGCCTGCTCTTTTGTAAAGTTAGATTAGGGAACAGTGTATGATTAGGGTTAATAACAGGTTTGATTAGGGTTAGGAATCATTCTGCTGGATGAATTATGGTACTGGTATTCTGTGATATTTAATAATATAGAGGTGAAATATAAGTATGAAAACAGAATTCTAGGTAAGATTTGAAGCCCAGAAGGGCATTGGTCTCTTTAGTGGGATACTTACCTTTGAACTATGTTCTGCACAGATGTCTCAAATAAATAGATAAACAATGGCAAAGGACCATGTACCTTGGTTGATTGAATGTCTAAGAGAACATCCAGTCAAAAAGGCATAGTCGATAGGATTAGGAAGATAGTGTTGGTTTAGATAGAAAAGTGAGTATAGGATTTGGACCAAAAGTTCTTTAGCAATAGAGTTTTGGTTAGAGAGTGAATGTAAATGTCAGCACATGTGAAGAGTCGGTCACAGTGATGAACTGGAAAAAATATGTAGGAAAGCAGATATCAATAGAGACATTAGGAAATCAGGCAAAGTATATAGTGAGTGATAGGATTAGACATATTCAACAGGCTTGAGATTGAATATATAATCTTAGGAAGAAACAAATATGTAGTCACCAATAGGATAGACATTTGAGAGCATTAGGCAACCTGGACATGGGTGTTTTTAGTAATCCATGCACACTTTCTCTTTAGGATTTGGTACAAACATAAGTGTGACATTTGCTTTTTTTGTGTCCAGAATATTACACTGATAAAATATATATGTAGATCAGATGACATGAGTATTTCTTCCACCATTTCTAGGAGCAATATATTGAAGACATATAAATTAGTATTGGGGGTACAAATAGGTGCACCCTTTTTCTATGAATATAGAGATAATGCATGACTAAACAATACTGTGAATAAATAGTATCACTGTTTTCAACTTTAAATAATGGATTGAATTGATATCTGAAAATATACAGGAAATTTTATATTTATGTACATACATTCATTCAAACCAGTTATATATCTATTGGTAATATTAGGGTTATAGTTTATCATGAAGTGTGTGTGAGTTTTGCTTCAAAATTGATTATGGAAATCGAAAAAAATGTGTTTGGAAAGCAGTCTAATGAAAAGACCAATCAAGACACCTGGAGAAATACATGTGTTCAAAAGCAGGAATTGATTGTAAGTGAAACAAATGCCCATAAATTTGTGAATTTGTGGATGAAATATATATCCTATGATGTCCATTATATGAAGAAATATTAAGTACCAGTGTTGAATAAAATTGAACGTCAAAATACACACCTTGTCCCATCGGAATCTACTTGCATTGATGTTAAACTGGGTCAGTTACTGTAGAAATATTAGTTTTTGTATGCACCATTCATTCAACTTAGTGTTCAGTACTAGGATACAAATATGTTTTTCAGGTGGATGGATATTTCTGAGAATAATCTTGTGAAAAGTTGATTATAAATCCAAGTCCATGAACATGAATGAATTTAGGGAATTTAAATAAGACACATATATTTCTTAGTTTGAAAAATGTGGAGAGTGTGTATTTGTATATATATACACATATTTATATATACACAAAACACACACAGAGACATTAAAAAGTAGTAATATATATGCCAATCAAAATTCATCAATAAATATATATTATTCACAGATGACAAAACATATATTTTACTGAACATGGATTTATGTATATTGTTGTTCTACCAGGGGACTCAACCATAGGTTGAATTTTCGTTTCCAACAGCGTTTAAGAGGAGTGATCTTTTTTCAGAATTTGTATCGGCCAAGTCAGCCACCTCACAAAAATGTACCTGTGATACCAGGTAGGATTCTATAAGTGCATGTAAAAATACATGTGATGAATAGGATACAGAGAAAGGGATACAGGAATTCACATATTTGTTAATTTTAAAAACACATGAAGAATTATTTCAATTGAAAATTTACTAGATTTATAACACCTAGCGTTTATCATGCAAAAGGCAAGTCCAACTATACACCATGCCTCCACTGAACTTCTTGTATTTCTATTCTGTTTGCATTATTTTTCTCCATCATCTTAGGATTAGTTGTCAGACTCTAGTAAGGTATGTGAATATTTCTCAGAATAATCTTGTGAAAAGATTATTATAAATCCAGATTCATGAATATGAAAAATTTAGGAAGTGTAAAATAAGACACATATATTTCATATTTTGAATAATCTGGAGAGTGTGTGTGTGCGTGTGTGTGTGTGTGTGTATATATATATATATATACACACACTCATGCACACACACACACACACACACACACACACATATACACAGACATTAAAAAGTAGCACTATATGTCAATTGAAAATCACCAAGAAATATATATCATGCACAGATTCAAATAAATTCATTTTACTGAACATGGATTTATGTATAATGTTGTTCAACTAGGAAGCTCACACATAGGTTGAATTTTCAATTCCAACAGCGTTTAGGAGGAGTGATCCCTTGTCAGAATTTGTATCTGCCAATTCAGCCACCACACAAGAATGAACGTGTGGTAACAGGTAGGATTCTTTATGTGCATATAAAAATACAGGTCCTGAATAGGCATTAAAAACATATGGAGAACTATTTCCAAAAAAAATTGACTGGATTTATAACTCCTACCCTATATTATGCAAAAGGCAAGTCCAACTATACACCATGCCTCCTCTGAACTGCTTGTAGTTCTATTCTTTTTGGGTTATTTTTCTCCAACATATTAGGATTAGTATTCAGAATCTAGTAGAGTATGTGTTAATGTCAGGGATTCAGTATTTTGAATGGAAAATTGGAAAATTTATCCAATGTGTATGCAAATATGTGCTACACAAAAATCTTCCCACTTTCATCCAGAACAATGCCTTGACATTACCTTCACCCCAAGTAAGACACAATTAGAGGAGAAGTGTTAGAAAATCTGTGAATACTTATCTGGAATGGAATATGATAAGGAGTTCACAACCATGGACGTGGTAGAGGAGTTTCCAAAAGTAAGGGACAGGGTAAACACTCCACAATAATGGAGCTCTGCTGGCCTAATGACTTCTTGAGAAACTGCCTCTGAGTTTGGGCACTTGAAATATATGTTGTTGTCAGGAGCTTTTGCTTTTTTTCTAGTGAGATGATCAAAGCTGGGTCAGCATCTATGTGATCTGGAGGACATAAATTGTAATATTCCAATGAACATGAGGGAAGAGTGCTGGATTCTCTTTTTGTGGGTATACTGTGGCCACTGGTGGCTAAGTGTCTCCCTGTGTGGACTGTATAGTCATTTATTGCTCTTCCACTCTCCATTGTGTTTCTTGCTCCTGCACTGGGAGTTTGGTATTTGCTTCACCAAATACATGGAGCTCAACTGGGACACAGTGCTGGTGGGAGTTATGTCACGTGTGGTGGGTCAGGTTCTGCAGGAGAATGCACCAACCAGGTTTCTAACCCACATAGTTTACCCCCTTGAACATAGCAAGCTGATTCTGAACATTGCCTTGAAACCTCTCCATATATCAAGATGCCTTTAAATAGAAATTTATGCTGGCTGCACCATGTCAGTCCCAAGCAATTTGGAATCCAATGGTAGATCCTCATTCCCCTACCACAGATGTTTTATCACACATATGCCCACCACTTCTCTAGGCCCACTACTCAGCAGGATCCAACCTATAGGCTTCTCTGTTCTACACCATTTTCAGGAAACCCAGTCAATCAAGGCACTCTCTGGTATACTCATGATCAGCAACAGGACACCCAAAGTTTCTTCAGTGCCACCAGGTCATTGAAATTTCAAAAATTTAATGGTATTTATATAGCCATTTTTCAAGGATGAAATTGGAGGCACTGTGGATTTCAATTCATTTAGGAACCCTTAAATGGTGAGAAAGCTCATTTCAATGAAAGATCTGGAGAACTCTCACAGGCAAGGGTTCCCAAAGAGTGGCCAAAAGGTCATATGAAGCCAGGCCCATTGAGGTCTACATGTGAGGTCCATGTGTGTTTTGACTCTCAATTATGGTTGCCAAGTCTTTCAGAATAAAATCATGTGATACCCTGGCTGAGATTTCCAGTCTCTGTGGAAAGCGACCCTGATCGCATTTTCCACGGGCAATTCTCATGCGAGGCCTCCTAAAATCCCAACACAATTCATGTCAACACTTCTCTGAGGTCCGTTCCAGCACTCAGTCTCTAAGGGGAATCACACCAGTGTTCAGGCCCAAGAGGACCCAGGCATCTCTTCCAACCGCCACACAAATGACCGAAATTAAATCAAAACACTCCAACATGGGCCTCATATTCTTCCATATAGACACTCATCATAACCTCTGGCTGAAAGTTTCCATAAGGGGTGCAGCCCAAGACAGTGTCCAAAATAAGCTCTTTTGCCCCTCATTTGCCTAACATCAGGGTGGACTGTACACCCTTCCTTTGAACCAGGAATGATCAAATAGCCCTGCCGTTAATACTGCCCTGCTTCTCCAATTTGAGGCCTACTGACTGTCAGGTATTGATTCTTTCTGTGATTTGGAGTCATGACAAAACCCAAGCCCCTATGGACTATCCACTGTAGGGCTTTGAAGAACTCTTTTGACCCAAAGGATCCCTATTCTCACTTGATGGAAGTCAGGAACTGAAAAGTTCGGACGAACGTCTTAGGAAAAGACCACCAAGAGACTGTCTCATGCCACCGCAAAAGGGTTTATTGTGGGTCCAGCATGCTGGGGCTCAGAGCTCACTTCAGAGGAGCAAAGAACAAAGAGCCCCAGAACAACTTGAGCAGAGTTTATATACATTCTATGGAGAGGGCAGGGTTTTTACATACATCATAGCCTCTTTTAGAAAATCATCTTATACCCCAGCAAAATCAAATAACAACTCTAATACATGATTAGCACATTCATTGGCGGGAACAGGTCGTGCAGTGGGTGATTGGTCAGCCCTGAGAAGGGGTTAACATTTAAACTGATTGGTTGAAGCCCTGAGATGTATACGTGCAGATCTGCATGGTTTCTGGGAAGGGGTGTTAAGTATCTAGCTGGTCAGGGAAGATTTCAACACACATCTAATAGGAAGATCTGGGAATTGTCTTAAGTGCCACAGGAATTTCAGGTTCTGAGTGGAGCTTGAAAGCTTTACAAAACCTGGTTCTTTACATTTCAATTTCAATATATTTTATTCTTTCATTTCCCACTCCTTTTTCTGACAACTTTTAATCTTAAAAGTAATGTTTCATAATTATTCTGGCGTCTCAAATTCTATTTCTGCCTGTGGAGCATATTTCTGTCTGATTAGCATGAGTTTTACCTACCCAATCTGAGCCTGGAATAAGGAAACTATGCGGTTAAGCAAACAAGGTCCCACAGTTAGCAACACCTTAAGGATGATCAGGGGTCAAGCTAAGTCTGATAGGAGTGTAGTTAACCAGGGGGACTGGGTAAACCATGACTCAAACCACCCTTGTTGAATCTCCCTTTCTCTCTGGCGCTCTTCAAGTTATTTTCTTAATTTACTCATGGATTATTTTGCAACTCCAGTAGGGTCAGCATAAAAACAACAGTATTCTCTCAGTGCCGCACAGAGACCCCCTCCCTCATGAAGAGGAAATCTAGTCCTCCCCTGTTCTGTAAAACAAATGCAGAGAGAGAGAAAGGTTAAGGATTCCTGCAGCACTGTGATAGAGGTTTCTAACGTCTTCAAGTCTTGATCTATTGATGTTTCTAATTGGGCCAATTGTTGTGACCCACGGATCATAGCAGCTGTTCCCATCCCCACTCCTGCAGGACCTCCTATCCCCAATAGGATGGCTAGAGTAAGGGACAATGGCTCCCGGTGAAATTGGGTTGTTTGTCCCCCAAGTAGACCTTCGAATGATTCTGCATCATGATAGAGCACCCTGGGGAGTATCTGCACCATTACACAATAATTTACAGAGCTGTCAAATACCTGGGCTGAAAAGCAATGAGTTCTGACTGTGTGGAGTTCAGTACCATAAACATTCCTTTAATTAGTTCCCAGGGGGTGGAGTCAGCTGTACTCTGGACTGGGGAAGTAGGCAAAGACGGAAACCGGGAATTATGAGATGGTAGAGGGGTTCTGGTAGATCTAGGCATGGGAGGTTTAGGAGGCTTAATTCCTGGATTGAGGGGATTGGGCCCTATTGCTGTGGGATTTTCTTTCTTTTTAAGCTGGAGGGTGAACCAGAGACCAAAGTCATAACCGGGGCCATAAATATAGAATTGCATTCCCCACGTATTTCTCATAGGCCATTTTGTTCTGAGGTAGCCCCTTCCTTTGGAAGTGAAAGTTATATTGAGGGGGTAACATAGACTATTCTTTCCACAGCGAGTTTTTGACACCACTTGGCTAGCGGCACATTTCTTGGGATCAATCCAGGTGTCATTTCATCCTACCCAAATCTTGGTGTCTGGGGAGTTTGGGTTCCACCATGCAGCTTCCGTTTGTTCACAACCCCAAGATCTAAAATAAAAGTTACTGGGTCCTCCACAGGTTTGGGCCTGTTTGCAACTTTGGAAATCTGCTGGGCACACATAATAGTCTTGACTGGCTAGTTTACACATGAGCTTGGGGAGATGACATCCATAATTCATGGGGTAAAGTGGTCTATGTTGCCCTGGTTTGCATTTGAGTGGGATCTGTGTGGGGTCCTCTATGTCAGGGAGATCCCAGTCAGAGAAGCCTATGGGAAGCTGACAAATGTCCGGGGGGAGAGATGGCCACCAATTCCATAAGGGGGCTGTATGTGAAATACACCACCCTACTTGCCCAGTAGGATTTATAACTTGCCATCGTTGCTGAACAGGCTGATGGGGATTAGGACTGCTGATGGTCAGGGGAAGAATCCATAGCCCTACCCACACGACGGACACGCAACTTGAGATGGTTACCAGTCTGTTTCAGTTTCCAGCCGGAGTCTGTACAGGGTGCAGGCATGAGATGGGTGGTATGGATCTATGAAGTGATCTCATCCACTTTCACCACTGTGGGTGTTATAAGCAGCACCTGGTATGGTCCTTTCCAGCAGGGTTCCAGGGATGACACCTGATGCCATCTCACGTAGATGAACTCTCCCACTTGATATCGATGTGGGGTTCCCTCATCTCCAGGCTGATTAGCAGAGGCCAACTGTTTCCACAGGTATCGCTGGGTGCTGGTTTTGTTCAAGGGCTTTAAGTCTGTCAAGCAAGGGGGTGTGAAAGGAATCATTAAGTCTCCTAGTTGGGGTTAGGTCTCTTACTGAAGGAGGGGCACCATAGAGAATTTCATAAGGGGTGAGGTTACACAAAGAGGAAGACTTGGTATTTCTTGCACAAAACAGTGCAAAACTTAGGAACAGAGTCCAATTTTTCATGCCAGTCTCCAAGCTTAATTTCGTTAAGGTCTCTATGATGGTTCTATTCATCCTTTCTACCTGTCCTGAGCTCTGGGGTCTATAAGCACAATGTAACTTCCAATTAATCCCCAGGGTCCTGGCAAATCCCTGTCTTACCTGGGCCATGAATACCGGTCACTTATCCGACCCTATTACCTTAGGCAGGCTGAACCTTGGAAAATGTCTTCTAGGATCTTTTTGACCACCAGCTGAGCCGTTTCTTTCTTCATGGGGAAGGCTTCGACCCATCCTGAAAAAGTATCTACAAAGACTAGGAGACATTTAAGTCCAATCCTTGCTGGCTTTATTTCAGTAAAGCTCACTTCCCAGAATTGTCCTGGTCTGATTCCTCATAAGTGCTTCCCTGAAGTAAGCTTCGATGGGTAAGTATTAACTAATTGGCCAACTTGACAAGCTGTAGTCACCTGCGCAGTTATTTCTTTCCTCTGTGAGTCAGTCAATAATAATTCCTTCCTTTGGTCCTTTAAGAGTGCCTATAACTTCTTAGAGTCTAAGTGGGTGAGCTGGTGTATGTCTTTGAGATAAAGGTGGGCTTTTGAAAATTGTGTACATGGCTCTGTAGGTTCCCAGAGTTCTGTATCTGTCTCCTCAGATGATAAGTTGCCTGAATGTTCCGGTGCGGCCAAGTCTCCTGATTGTTGTTTCCCCCGGTGTGGAAAAAGTGAACAGAGGCACTCCGTTTAGGGCTGCCAATTAGCTTCCTCATCTGCCCTTCTGTTTCCAACCGCCACGGGGTCGTTTCCCTTCTGGTGCCCTGGACAGTGCACTATGCCTAGGTCCGTAGGGCCCTGCACTGCTGAGAGAAGGTGGAGGATCATATCTTTGTTCTTTATTTCTTTATTTCTTTCCCAGCGGAGGTTAATAGCTGCCTTTGCTGGTAAATAGCCCCGTGCACATTTGCAGTGGCAAATGCATAGGGGCTATCAGTGTATATGGTGGCCCTTTTGCCTGTTGCTAGTACCAATGCTTTCGTAAGGGCAATCAGTTCTGCCTTTTGGACTGATGTCTCTTCTGTGAGACCAGAGAAACAGATGACATTAGTTTTGCTAACTACTGCTGCTCCAGCCCACCACGTACCATCTTGGAGAAAGCTGCTCTCGTTCGTAAACCATACGACTTCAGGGTGAGGCAGTGGCTGGATCCTTCAAGTCTCGTCCTATACTGGTTTCTCTGCCTCTTTTTGGGGCACTCTTTGTCCAAGTTTTCTTTTTCTTTACAGTAGGCACATTGATCTGAGGCCAGGGGCAGCCTTTGGCATGGGCCCATGTATCCCTTCATGTCTCCGTGCTTTTTAACTTCTGGTCTATTTGCTGCTCTGACCAAAACCTTAGCCAATGATTTAGTCTGCCTTTTGCTCCTTTCATCCTCCTTTTGTTCCCTTTCCTTCTCTCTCATCTGTTCCCATTCCTCCTCAGTTTCTCTCTTATAATATACTTTCTCAGTTTCTCTGACTAAATCTCTTAAGGTCATATCTTGTAATCCATCTAGACGTTGTAACTTTCTCTTAATATCTAGGGCAGCCTGCTGGATAAAGGCCATTGCAACAGAGGTTTTTTTGTCCTCTGCCTGAGGATCAAAAGGAGTATATTTTCTATTTGCTTCCATAATTCTCTCCAGAATCATAGAGGGAGACTCATTAGGACCTTGGATTATCTCTCTTACCATGGCCAAATTAGTCGGCCCTCTGGCGGCCACTCGGAGCCCCGCTATTAGAGCCCGGTGATAAGTGGACAAATGCTACCAACCTTCAAAGGTGTTGGGGTCCCAGTTTTGTCGGTTCATGGGCCCATAAGGACGAAGAGGGAGCATCACAGTGGCTTCTGAGTTTTCTATGGCGGGTTTCTTCAGGTGGCCCAGCTTCCACCAGAAAAGGAGGGGCTGCTGCTGCTGCGGAGAAGTCCATTGGAGGGCTTGGGTCTGGCCCAATTGCCTCTAGTGGCGGAGAGGCTGAGTCAGTGGTGGGAGAATCATCTGGAATGTGTTGGCGGTTGGGGAGCGAGGGTAGAGGATAAGGAGGGGGAGGATTGTCCAGTCTTGTGACTCAGGAAGAATGGGGGGAAGATGGGGAGGGAACGGAAGGTTTGAATGATACGATCCTGGGGAAGGGGTATATGGCTGTTGATCTGGGTGACCACGTGGTCCCGGCTGAAAGACAATATCTCTGACTTTTCGGATTAGAGGGAAGTAGAAGGATCCTTCTGCGGGCCACCCGACTTTGAGGATGGGCCATTCTGAAGCACAGAGAGTCTGCCAGGTCTGACATTTAACTGAAAAATAATGATTCTGGGCCCTTGAGCGGACATCAGTCCAATGATCAAGGGTCAGCGACAGAAGCAAGAAAGTGCTTTGTCCCATAATGGGAGTTACTCAAAAAGAGACAGTGAAGACACAAACGCAACACAGACAAAGACAAACAGTAAACGTTTAACATGGGTCCAAGACAAATATTAGAACTCAGTAACTGGCAAAACCTGATGGGTTAGACAATAAAGACAGACAGTAAACTCAACATGAGTTCGGGACAATGAACAAAACTGTGTAGCCAGCAAAACCTGATGGGCTGGCAAACCGAATCCTGAAGCAAAATATAACCGAGTTGAGGAAACTAATATTCCTTGATTTCCCTCATCCTCTGGAGTGTCCCCCAGGGACGTGGCCAGTAGCTCTGTGACACGTCTGCCAGCCACCGTCAGAGAGAGCTAATGCTCTTCACCGACAGCCACTTTGCCAAGCCCTCACCTGAAACCCGAAACCAGAAAGAGGCGCCTTTCTTACCCTGAGAGGAGTCCCTTGGGGTCTTTCGTCCGCTGCGCTGGATATCTCTCCTGGGGCCTCCAGATGAAAAGGTGGGGCGAACATCGGAGGAAAAGACCACCAACAGGCTTTCTCATGCAACACCAAAGGGTTTATTGGGGGTATAGCGTGCTGGAGCTCAGGGCTCACTTCAGAGGAGCAAAGAACAAAGAGCCCTAAGAACCACTCGAGCGGAGTTTATATACATTCTTTAGAGAGGGTAGGGACTTTACACACATCATAGCCTCCTTTAGCAAATCATCATATTCCACGGGAAAATCAAATAACAACTCTAAAACATGATTAGCACATTCATTGGCGGGAACAGGTTGGGCAGGGGGTGATTGGTCAGCCCTAAGAAGGGGTATACATTTAAATTGATTGGTGGATGCACTGTGATGTATACGTGGTGAGCTGCATGGTTTCTGGGGAGGGGCTGTTAAGTAACTAGGTCCTCAGGGAAGATTTCAACACACATCTAATGTGCAAATCCGGGAATTGTCTTAACTGCCACAGGAATTTCAGGTGCTGAGTGCAGCTTGGAAACTTTACAAAACCTGGTTCTTTACATTTCAATTTCAATTTCTTTTATTCTTTCAGAACCTTACAGAGGAAGGCGAGAGAGTTCATCGACAATTACTGCTATTTTGGCTATATTGGTTTTGGATGCACACATGGGATCTTTCTTTAGATCCATCTGGTGCTGATAATCTAAGCCATAGCCTCAAACAGGGCCAAGAGGCTGATTAAAACATATCCATTTCCAAAGCAATTACTACTCTGAAGTCAGTTACAGAACTCAGTCTCTTAGGAGAATCACGCCAGTGTTAAAGCCCAGGTGAACACAGTCATCTCATCCAAAAGCCACACAAGTTACCACAATTAAAATCAAAACAATCCCACATGGCCCTCATCTACTTCCATATAGTCACTCATCATAACCTCTGGCTGGAGGTTTCCTTAAATGGCACAGGCCAATAGAGTGTCCATAATAAGCTCCCTTCCCCTCATTTGCCTAAATTCAGCGTGGCCTGGACACCCTTCCTGTGAACCAGGATTGATCACATAGTTCTGCCATTAATACTGCTCTGTTTCTGCAATTTGAGGCCTACTGACTGTCAGGTATAGATTCCTTATGTGATTTGGAGTCATTATTAAACCCAAGCACCTTTGCAGGGATTGGAAGAACTCATTTGACCCAAAAAATCCCAATACTCCCTTGATGGAGGTCAAGAACCAAACAGAGGAAGGCAAGAGACTTCATCCACAATGACTGATTTTTTGCCATTTTGGTTTTGGATGCACACATTGGATCTTTCTTTAGATCCATCCGATGCTGATAATCTAAGCCACAGCCTCACACAGGGCCAAGAGGCTGATTCAGAGACATTCCTTTCCAAAGTAATTAAGCAAAGAGCCACAGGTGATGCCCATTCATTTCCATTTTAAAACTGTTTTCTTCAGGCTTCACAAAGGGTGGCCTGAGGCAAAGACCTTCCTGACATTCAGGGCAACAGAACAATAGGTAAGCAAAAGGGCCAAAGCAGGGTTTCTCCACTGAGACTTTCCTGGTCACACTGATATCTGAGTTTTCTGAGATGCTTGCCATTCCCTTCAGCTATGGATTACATGGCCATGTCACAGAGTTTGGAGGTGGTACATATTTTGGACACAAAACCATGAGCCTATTCTGGAGAGTGGCCAGAATTCAGGAAGAAAACAGGAACTTAGGAAGACAGTACATGTTGTCCATCGATAAGGCAACCTGCAATCCATTCCTATAATGGGTAGGATGAATGCTGGGAAGCTTTCTACTAGACAGGACACATCCATTGATTCATTCTCTTTTCTAATGTCTACAACCACGGACACAGTGGGATACACAGACATAGAAACACTCGCCTTGTCAAAAGACTTTCTAGAAACATTCCACTCCAAACCAAGCAAGCCGCCTTCCCTACCTATTCTCAGAATATAAGACAAAATCACAAACTCACACCCACACTGAAAAAGGCACCTCCTTCCCCAAAGTAAGTCTGTGACTATCCAGAGTGTCCTCTGAATGGTGGGCTATACTATGTTCCCCAGAAATGGCCTGTCCTTTCTCAGATCTGGTCTCCTTGGCCAACTCTGTGAAATATCAGGAGCCCGCGGTGAGCCACTTCTTGCTTTCTCTGGAAAGGCCAGTCTTCAAACTTTCCTGGCATATGGCCATCCTCACATCAGTAGGTACCAAGAAAGACTGACTCTGTCCTTGGTAAATTTAAACAAGTGATCCCACTGTACTGGGAATTAGACTGGTTCTGGATGCCTGACTTCCTGGATCCCAAGTTCACAGAGTTCCATCACCAAGGAAGTGAGGTGAGGTAACTTCCTTCAGGAACTGAATGAGGTGACTGCCTTAGCAACCACTTTTTCCGAACAGTTGCTTCCATACTTCCTCTGACACTTTCACAAGTTAGATAGGTATCTCAACCATAGGAACCCAGGAACAGCTCTCCACAAAGGCCTTGGTTGGTTCATCTTTTCTACATTAAGGAGAGAGGGTGAATGAGACACAACCCTTCATCCTTACCAGGTTGTTTTCCATGGAATATGACTTTTGCTCTCTCACGTCCTTCATAGTTGCCTACATGTTCTCCAGGGATCATTTCTGCATGGACCTTTGAGGTTTTCAGCAGGTGGAAGATCCACTACATTCCTGTATTGTAAGACCAACTCTGTCCCTGCTGTTCTGTAATGTTAGATTGAGGGAACAGTGTATGGTTAGGGTTAATAACATGTGTGATTTGGGTTAGGAATCATTCTGCTGGATGAATAATGGTATTGGGAACCTGCGAAATGTATGAGAATATATAGGTGAAATATATATGAAAACAGAAATCTAGGTAAGATTTGAAGCCCAAAAGAGCATTGGGCCCTTGATTGGGATACTTAGCTTTGAATTAGGTTGTGCACAGATGTGTCAGATTAATCAATATACAATGGCATAGGACCTTGTACCTTCGATGATTGAATGTCGAAGAGAACATCCAGTCAAAAAGGGATAGTCGGAAGTGAAAGGGTAATAAAAAAGGTATTTGTCACTTCCTGGGAAGAATTTTGTGTTTATTCCGAGCATAATGTAGTTGTAAAAAAAAAATGATTAAATTAAAAAGACACCTTGAAGAGCGTCAATGAGAGAGTGAGAGGACCAAAAAAAGTGGTTTGAGTCTTGGTTCACCTAGTCCCCCTGTTTGACTACTTTTTTATCAACCCTGGCCTGTCCGATAATAATCTCCATATTATTGCTAACTATAAAACCCTGTTTGCTCAACCGTGTAATTTCTTTTCTCTAAGCTCAAATTGGACAAGTTAAACTTATGGTAATACCCCACTAGCAGACATAGAATGTGACACCCCCCAATGATCACTTTTATGATTAAAAGTAGCTAGAAGAAGAAGTGGGGAATGAAAGATTAATAAAATATGTACTTGTCACTTTTTTTTTCTGTATGCTTAACAAAACACTGTTGAAATCTTGAGAACTGTTTGCTAATCTTGTTCCCAGAATGTCCTGTCCCCAAATGCCAAACTGCAGAATGTACTCCCTCACCCGGTTGAATGCAAACCGCCCACTCTCCCTCACCCATCAATAAACTTCGCTCCCTGCCCTCCCCAAAGAAAGTATATAAGCTCTGCTTAAGCTCTTCTCAGGGCTCTCTGCTCTATACAAGTGAGCTCGGACCCCCTGCATGCTGACCCCCTATAAACCCTTTGCTGTTGCATGAGATAGTCTTTTGGTGGTCTCTTCCTCCGAAGCTCGCCCAATGTTTACTTTGATGATTGGGTGTAGAAAAGAACATTCAGTCAAAAAGGGATAGTCGGTAGGATTAGGAAGATAGTTGTTAGGTTTAGGAAGAAGAGTGAGTATAGGTTTTGGAAAAAAAAATATTCTTTATCAATAGGGTTTTGTTTAGAGTGTGAATGTAAATGTTAGCCCATGTGAAGAGTCAGTCAAAATAGTGAACCGGAGAAAATATGAAGGAAAACAGATATCAATAGAGATATTACGAAATAAGGCAAAGTATAAAGTGGGTGATAGGATTAGACATTTTCAATAGGGTTGAATTTGAATTTGATCTTAGGAGAAACCAATATGTAGTCACTAATTGGATTGATATTTGAGAGCATTAGGCAACCTGGACATGGCTGTGTTTAGTAATCCATGTTCATTTTCAATTTAGGCTTTGGTACAATAATAAGTGTGAACCTTGCATTTTGTGTCCAGAATATTACTGTGATAAAATGTATATGTAGATCAGGTGACATGAGTAATTTTTCCATCATTTCTGGGAGCAATATTTTGAAGATTAATAAGTTAGTATTGGGGGTACAAAGACATGTACCTTGTGTCTATGAATATAGAGCTAATGCATGAATAGACCATACTGTTAATAAATAATATAACTGGTTCCACTTTATATAATGCATTGGATTCGTATCTTAAAATATATAAGAAATCTTATATTGATATACATACATTCATTCCAACTAGTTATACATCTAATGGTAAAATTAAGGTTATGGATTATCATGAAAAGTGTGTGAGTTTTGCTTCAAAAGTGATTATGGAAATCAAAAATAATGTGTTTGGAAAGAAGTCTCATGAAAAGACCAGTCAAGAACCATGAAAAAATACATGTGTTCTGAAGCAGGAAGTGATTGAAAGTGAAACAAATGCCTCTAAATTCGCGAACTTGTGGATGAAATATATATCCTATTATGTGCATAAACTGAAGAAATAGTAATGTACCAGTTTTGAATAAAAATGAACGTCAAAATACACATCATGTCCCATAGGAATCAATTTGCATTGATGTTAACCTGGGTCAGTTACTGTATTAATTTTAGGATTTGTAGGCACCATTCACTGAAGATAGTTTTCAGTACTAGAAAACAAATACGTATTTCAGGTGGATGAATATTTCTGACGATAATCTTGTGAAAAGTTGATTATAAATTCACATATATGAATATGAATGAATTTAGGAAATGTATAATAAGACACATGTATTTCATATTTTGAAAAATCTGGAAAGTTTGTATATATATATATATATATATATATATATATATATATATATACACACACACACATGCACACAGACATTAAAAAGTAGCAATATATATGCCAATTGAAATTCACCATGAAATATATATCATCCACAGTTTCAAAAATATTCATTTTACTGAACATGGATTTATGTATAATGTTGTTAAACTAGGAAGCTCACAGAGAGTTCGAATTTTAACTTCCAACAGCATTTAGGAGAAGTGATCTCTTCTCACAATGTGTATCTGCCAAGTCAACCACTTCACAAGAATGTATGTGTTGTACCTTGTAGGATTCTATATGTGCATATAAAAATACATGTGCAAATAGGCTACAGAGAAAGGGAGACAGGAATTCACATATTTGTTAACTTAAAAAACACATGGAGAACAATTTTAACAAAAGTTGACTAGATTTATAACTCCTACACTACATAATGCAAAAGGCAAATTCAACTATACACCATGCCTCCTCTGAACTGCTTGTATTTCTATTCTGTTTGGATTATTATTCTCCATCATATTAGGATAAGTAGTCAGAGTCTAGTAGGCTATGGGTTAGTGTCAGGGATTCAGTATTTCGAATGGAAAATTGGAAAAGGTATCCAATGTGTATGTAATTATGTGCTATGAAAAATCTTCCCACTCTTATCCAGAACAATGCCTTGACATTACCTTTGCCCCAAGTAAGACACAATTACAGGAGAAGAGTTCGAAAATCTGTGCATATATATATATATATATATATATATATATATATATATATATATATGGAATGCAATATGCTCAGTTGTTCACAAACTTGGAGGTGGTAGATGAGTATACAAAAGTAACGAACAGGGTAAACCCTCCACAAAAATGGAGCTTTGCTGGCCTAAAGACTTCTTGAGAAACTGCCTCTGAGGTTGGGAACTTGAAATATATGTTGTTGTCAGGAGCTTAATCTTCATTTGTGGTGAGACAATTAAAGCTGGATCTGCATCTATGTGACCTGAAGGATCTTGTTTCTTATTTTCCAATGAACATGAGACAGCAGTGCTGAATTCTCTCTTTGTAGGTAAACTGTGGCCACTGGGGGCTATGTGTCTCCCTGTGAGGACTCTGAAACCATTTGGTCATCCTCCAATTTTCGTGGTGTTTCTTGCTGCTGCACTGGGAGTTTGGTATTTGGTTCGTGAAATACAAAGATTTCAACTGGGACACAGTGCTAGAGGGAGTTCTGTCATGTGTGGTGTGTCAGGGTCTGCAAGAGAATGCACCAACCAGGCCTCTATCGCACATAGCTTGCCCCCTTGACCATAGCAACCTGATTCTGAACATTGCCCTGAAAACTCTCCATATAACAAGATGCATTTACATATAAGGGTTTGCTGGCTACACTATGTCAGTCACAAGCTATTTGGAAGCCAATGGCAGGTCCACATGACTCCACCACAGATGTTTTATCACACACCTGCACACCACTACTCTAGGCCCACTACTCAGGAGGCTCCAACTTACTGGCATCACTGTTCTTCAACATTTTCATGAAACCCAGTCAATCAAGGCACTGTATTGTATACTCATGATCAGCAACAGGACATCCAAAGTTTCTCCAGTGCCACCTGGTCATGGGAATTTCAAAAATTTGATGGTATTCATCTAGCCATTTTTCAAGGATGAAGTTGGAGGCACTGTGGGTTTCAATTCATTCAGGAACCACTAAATGGTGAGGAAGTTCATTTCAATGAATTCTCTGGACAACACTCACAGGAAAGGCTTCCCAAAGAGTGGCCAAAAGGTCACATGAAGCCAGGCCCATTGAACTGTACAATGTGAGGTCCATGTGTGTTTTGACACTCAACTATGGCTGCCATGTTTCATAATAAAATCATGTGATATCCTGGCTGAGATTCCCAGTGCTCTGTGGAAAACCAACCTGGGACTAGATTTCAGATTCCAAGCGTGAATCTCATGCGTGGCCTCCTAAAATCCCAACTCAATTCATGGCAATACTACTCTGAGGTCAGTTCCAGAACTCAGTCTATAAGGGGAATCACCCAAGAGTGAAGCCCTGGTGGACCCAGTCATCTCTTCCAACTGCCACAAAAATGACCACAATTATAACCAAAACACTCCCACATGGCCCTCATTTTCTTCCATATAGACATCCATCATAACTTCAGGCAAGAGGTTTCCATAAGTGGCGCAGCTCAAGACAGTGTCCAATATAAGCTTCCTTGTCCCTCATTTGCCTAAAGTAAGTGTGGCCTGGACACTCTTCCTGTCAATGAGGAGTGATCAAATAGGCCTGCCATTAATACTGCTCTGCTTCTACTATTTGAGGCCTACTGACTGTCAGGTATAGATTCTTTATGTGTTTTGTAGTCATGAGAAAACACTACCACATCTGCAGGGCTTTAAAGAACTCATTTTACCGAAGGGTCCATAATCACACTTGATGGAGGTCAGGAACCTAACAGAGGAAGGTGAGAGACTTCGTCCACAATGACTGATCTTTTTGAATTTTGGTTATGGATGCACACATGGGATCTTTCTTTAGATCCATCAGGTGCTGACAATCTAAGCCCCAGCTTCACCGAGAGCCAAGAGGCTGATTCAGACACATCCATTTCCAAAGAAATTAAGCAAAGAGCCACAGGTGATGCCCACTCATTTCCATTTGAATACTGTTTTCTTCAGGCTTCACAAAAAGGTGGCCTGAGCCAAAGACTTTCCTTACATTTAGGGCAACAGAAAAATAGGTAAGCAAATGACCCAAAGCAGGGTTTCTCCACTGAGACTTTCCTGGTCACAATGATATCTGAGTTTTCTGACATGCTCCCCTTCCCTTCAGCTCTCCAGTACATGGCCATGTGACAGAGCTTGGAGGTGCCACATAGCTTGGACACAAAACTCTGAGCCTATTCTGGAGAGTGTCCAGAATTCAGGAAGAAAACAGGAACTTAGAAAGATAGTAGGTTTTGCCCATTGATAAGGCTAGCCGCAATCCATTCATAAATTGGCAGTATGAATGCTGGGAAGCTTTCTACTAGACAGAACACATCCATGATGCATTCTTTTTCTAATACCAAGACCACAAACAGAGTGGGATACACAATAATAGAAACACTCACCTTGTCAGAGGACATACTAGATAAAGTCCTCTCCAAACCAAACAAGTCGCCTTTCCTACATATTCTCAAACTCACACCCACACTCAAAAAGGCACCACCTTCCCCAAAGTAGGTCTGTGACTCTCCGGAGTGTCCTATGATGGGTGGGATATACTATATTTCCACGAAATGCACTGTGCTGTCTCAGTTCTGGTCTCCTTGGCCAACTCTGTGAAGTTGTCAGAAGTCACTGGTGATCTACTACCTGCTTTCTCAGGAAAGGCCCCTCTTCTTAGCTTTCCTGGCATTTGGCCATCCTCACATAACTAGGAACCAAGAAAGACTGACTCTGTTCTTGGTTTACCCAAACAAGTGAGACCACTGGAACTGGGACTGGAACTGGCTGTGGTCTCCTGGCTTCCTGAATTCCAAGTTTAGAGAGTTCCATTACCAAGGAAGTTATGTGAGGTAACTTCCTTCAGGAAGTGAATGAAGTCACTGCCTTGGCAAACACTTTGTCCTAACAGCTGCTTCCAAGGGTCCCATGAGATGGAGGGTGCACCTACTTCCTGTGACATTTTCACAAGTTAGAATGATATATCAACCATAGGCACCTGGGAACAGCTCTCCACACAGGCTTGGTTTGGTCCATCTTCTCTACATTAAGAAGAGAGAGGCTGATTCAGACACATCCCTTCACCCTGACCAGGTTGTTTACGATGGAAGTTGACTTTTCCTCCCTCAGGTCCTTCATTGCTGCCTACATCTTCTCCATGGATTATTTCTGTATTGACCTTTGAGGTTCTCAGCAGGTGGAAGATCCCCTACACTCCTGATTGTAAGACCAACTCTGTCCTGCTTTTCTGTAAAGTTAGATTGAGGGAACAGTGTATGGTTAGGGTAATAACAGGTTCGATTTGGGTTAGGAATCATTCTGCATGATGAATAATGGCAATGGGAACCTGTGATATTTACAAGAATATATAGGTGAAATATAAGTATGAATACAGAAGTCTAGGTAAGATTTGAAGCCCAGAAGAGCATTGGGTCCATGATTGGGATACTTAGCTTTGAAATACCTTCTGCACAGATGTCTCAGATAAATTGATAAAAAATGGCATAGGACCTTGTAAATTGGATGATCAAATGTAGAAGAAAACATCCACTTAAAAAGGGTAGTTGGTAGTATTGGAAAGATAGTCAGTAGGTTTAGGAAGAAGAGTGAGTATAGGATTTGCTCCAAAAGTTCTTTAGCAATAGGGTTTCTGGTAGAGAATGAATGTTAATGTCAGCACATGTGATGAGTCAGTTACAATGATTAACTGGGGAAAATATATAGGGAAGCAGGTATCAATAGAGACAGGAAGAAATCAAGCAAAGTATAAATTGAGTGATAGGATTAGACATTTTCAGCATGGTAGATGTTGAATATACAATCTTAGAAAGAAACAAATATTTAGCAACAATAGGATTGACATTTGAGAGCATTAGGCAATCTGGACTTGGATGTTTTTAGTAATCCATGCTCACTTTCCATTTAGGTTTTGGTACAATCATAAGTGTGAACTTTGCATTTTGTGTCCAGAATATTACTGTGATAAAGTGTATATGTAGATCAGGTGACATGAGTATTTCTTCCACCAATTATGTAGTCAATATTTTGAAGATGTATAAATTAGTATTGGGTGTACAAATAGGTCTACACTGTGTCTACAAATATTGATAAAATGAATGAATAGACAATACTGTGAATACATAATATAACTGGTTCCAACTTTAAATTATGGATTGAATTGATATCTTAAAATATACAGGAAATCTTATATTGATATACATACATTCATTACAACCATTTATAGATCTAATGGTAATATTAGGGTTATGATTTGTCATGAAGAGTGTGTGAGGTTTGCTTCAACATGATTATTGAAATCTAAAATGAAAAGTATTCTCATGAAAAGACCAGTCAAAAAACATGGAGGAATACATGTGTACTGAAGCAGGAAGTGATAGAAAGTGAAACAAATGCCTATAAATTTGCAAACTTGTGAATGAAATATTTATCCTATGATGTGCATAAACTGAAGAAATTGTCATGTAACATTGTTGAATAATAATGAACGTCATAATACACATCATGTACCATAGTAATCTACTTGCATTGATGTTAAAGTGGGTCAGTTACTGTAGAAAAATTAGGACTTCTATGCACCATTCACTGAATTTAGATTTCAGTACTAGGAAACAATATGTATTTGAGGTGGATGAATATTTCTGAGAATAATTTTGTGAACATTTGATTATAAATCCACATACATGAATATGAATGCATTTAGGGATTGTATAATAAGACACATATATTTTATATTCTGAAAAATCTGGAGAGTGTGTGTGTATACACACACACACACACACACACACACACACACGCACACGCACAGACATTAAAAGGTAGCAATATATATGCGAATCGAAATTTATCATGAAATATATATCATTCACAGATCCAAAAATATTCATTTTACTGAACATAGATTTATGTATTATCTTGTTCAACTAGGAAGCTCACCCATAGTTTTAATTTTCAGTTCCAACAACGTTCAGGAGGAGTGATCTCTTTTGACAATTTGTATCTGCCAAGTCTGCCACCTCACAAAAGTGTACATGTGTTACCAGGTAGGATTCTATATGTGCATACAAAAATACATGTGCTGAATAGGATACAGATAAAGGGAGACAGGAATTCACGTATTTGTTATCTTTAAAACACACGGAGAACTACTTCAATTTAATATTGACTTGATTTATAACACCTACCCTTTATCATACAAAAGGTAAGTCCAGCTATACACCATGCCTCCTCTGAACTGCTTGTATTTCTATTCTGTTTTGGTTATTTTGCTCCATCAATTTAGGATTGCCACAGTCTGGCTGGGCACAATTCAGGAGCCACTTGTCAAAAGCTAACTTTATTTTTAGAACCACACACGCCAAAAAATAGCTCCTCGGGAAAAACACTCAGAGCACAACTGCCACCACCGGCTTCCCACAAGCTCTCAACCTCCTCACTCCTCCTGCTCTTGAGGTCGATTGGCTGGGTTGTTTGAGCAGAGCCAAAATAGTCCCCCAAGAAGCAGCTCCATAATTTGAAAGGGTGGGGAAACAGCCCAATGGGCATCACCGCAGAGGAGCCAATCAGCTAGATGTTGCTGGGGCCGCTGTGAGCCAACCATCAGCTGGCAGTCTGAAAGTTTGCTTTGGCCCTTTGGGCTGTGGCTCTCAACATCTAACCCTCTCTGTTTAAACAACAAGCATGTGGCTTAGGGACCGTGCCTGCCTTAGGTTGTCCAATAGTACATATGGTCCTTACCCATTATCGAATGAGCTGACCTCAAGGTGTCAGCCTCCTGTCTTAGATTGGTACCATTGTAATTGGATCTTACCCATCACTGACTACAGGTCCAGTATACATCCACACCTGTGGAGAGGTCTTTGTACCAGGGGTGGGTGAGGTTCTTTGCCTCATCTCTGTTGGCACCCAAATTTTAGCTGAACGACCATGACAAGCAGAAGGGAGGAAGATACACCAAGGCAATTGATGGCTCTTTTTGAAAAAATTGTACCACCGATGACATCATCAGAGAAATACCCCAACACTACCACAAGTCGCTGCACCAACAGATAGTTCACAATGCATGCAGGTGAGTTCACAATGCATACAAGTGATACATAGTCCAGGCAAGTTCTGCAAGCAGTTCAGTGATGGCTATTGCAGAAGCTGTAGATTGGTTTTATCTTTGTCTTCACATGCACTGGGATGAAGTCAGAAATTCTGGCAACAATGCCTAAAGAAAGAATTATGTAACATTCCAAAAGGCACTAAAAGAAAACAATTTTCTTAACAATTTACATTGTCTCGAAGAGAATTATTAAATATAATGCAAAGAAAAGGTGGATCCAACATGGCGGCGGGCAGAGAGGCTGCGCTTTTAATGCACTCACAGTGATGGGGTCATAAAGTCGCAAGGATAACTCTTGGATTCTACCAACGGAGATTCTCCTAGCAAAATTCCACTGAAGGGAGACCGCCCGGGAGCTACTAGAATTTTTTTGAAGCGTCTGTGTGACCCGGACGAGCGGGACCCTGCCACTAGACGCGGAGTTCGAGATTCACCAGCCACAGTCCGCGCACCGCGGGCACAGCTGCAGATCCATCCACCCGCCCGCAGCCAAAGTGACTGGGTCCTGCTAGACGCTGAGACACAGCTTGGCAGGAAGAAGTCTTTAGCCAATCTCCACGCGCCAGGAGCTGAGGCGAACCGGGCCGGGCCAGTCCCACCCCTCCCCTCGGTCAATCCGGCAAGAAGCCTGGGGCCCACCATAGCAGAGAGTTGACGTCATCGGAGTTCGGCTGGCGAAATTACTTCCCAGCAGAATCCACTTTAGCAGGTGCGTGACTCCCCATACTGATACAAGCAGCCAGGAAACTTCATTGACTTCTCAGGGGTCATGTCCGTAGGGAAGCAGAGGGGAGCCCAGACCCCAAGGCCCCCATATCACCAGCGGTGACCCCTAAGGTCTTAGCCGCCAGTTTACCACAGCACTGGGACTTAAAAGGGACACTCGGTGGGGCTGCAAGTGTAACTAGATCTCTGGAGAATCACTTCTGGGAAACAGGACCTGGCTGGCAGGCTGACAGGAGGAAGGGGGTTAAGAGCTGGAGAAGTGAAATGGCTCTGGACTGACAAGTCTGAGAAACCCCCAGAAGACGCCGTACAGGGATAGCTCTCGGCAGGTAGAGAGCAGACACTCCGCTTGGAAGGCACAGCTCTGCCTACTGGAAGAGAAGAAGGTGGATCTCTAAGACTTTAATTTTTTTTGTTGTTGTTGTTGTTGCTGTTGTTGATATTTCTTTCTCTCCTTCTTCTCTCCCTGTTCCTTTCCCCCCTTTTCCTTCTCTCTTTCTATCCCATTTCAAGTTTTATTGTTCTTTTCATTCCCCTCTAATCTATCTCTCCCTCTATCATTTTTTCTTTTTAAGAGCACCTTCATTCTCCTACCGCCCAACTCTCATCCCAAGCATTACATCTTCCATTGTGTGTAATTGTCTAAATGCAAATAGCTGAATGTCTCGAGGCTGTCTATAAGACTCCTAAAAACCTAGCTACTACCAACACCCTGATCCAATTGCCTGGTAGTATCCACCTTCAGTGGAGCAATCTTCTAAAGTAGCCAAGTCATACTAACCATTGTACAACCAGAGCACCCAACCTAAACATATAGTCCTAAGAACAAACAGCAAATCATTATATGCATACAGAACCTAGAAGCCTTATATGAATTGAATGAATCAGCTTTAAAGTAAAACAAAGCCCAAAATTTCTAGGCATAATCTCCCACCACAAAAGAGAGACAACAGAGATATACAAAGCCAAAACAAATGTATAGGAGAAAGCAGTTACAAAGCAGTCAAACAGAGCTGGAAAGCAACGTGAACAATATGAAAAAACAAGGGAAAAAAGGGTTACGAACAATGCAGTACAATCTAAATATACAGGAGGACCTAGAAGAATCAGAAATATGGACAGGGAAAGAAATCAAGGCATTCCTATTTCAGATGGAACGGAATATTAGAGAAGACATGAGACAGCAAATCCAAGCATTGAAAGTATATTTTGAAGAGGAACTAACCACACAAATTAAATCCACAAAGAATGAGCTTTATCAGGAGATAGAGTTGTTAAAAATAATCAAGTTGTAATCATAGAAATGCAAGAAACCGTAAATCAGATTAAAAGTGCTAATGAGAATATTACAAACAGACTAGATCAAGTAGAAGTCAGAACATCAGATAATGAAGACAAAGTATATCAACTTGAAAAGAATATAGTCAACACAGAAAAGATGCTGAAATCAAACATATAACACAAAACACAAGTGTGCACACATAATATAATACATACAACACATGACATAATATTAAAGGCCTTATGACTTTTTACAGGTGAAATCTTCATTGCAATGTCTAAAAACTCTATTGTCCAAAAATAGAACTGATCAGCAAAACATTAACCTAGGTCTGTATGAGCTAAAAAAAAAAACAAAATAAAACTTCATGATATGAGAAAGGGCAATAATAAAATAGATGTTGAAAAAAAACATTCTGGTTCTGTCACAGATGTAAGAACAGCCAAACTGGAGTTCTGGATATCAGCTCTTATTGATTTGAGCCAAATCATCTTATTTTTGGTCTGTAGAAATCTCTTTAGTTAATCTCTCTGGAATCCAAATTGGCTACTCTTCTCCCTGTAGAAACACAAAAACAGACCCCGGACTCCAGACAATTACTGGGTCAGGACCTTTCCATTGTTCTGTTAGAATATCCTTCCAAAGTACCTTGGGCTTATGTACATTATTTGGACATATATGCCTTTCTGCAGCACTAAGCCCTGATGAACCCAAATTTAAAAAGTTTAGAGTAAAAGGGTTATTTTAAGTTTATCTTTGGGGAATATATACCCCTTCCCAATTCCTTCTTTTTGCTTTAATATGTATGTTTTAATAGTTTGATGTGATCTTTCAACTATGCCTTGTCCCTGTGGATTGTATGGGATTCCTGTTACATGAGTAATGCCAAATGATGAGCAAAATTGTTTAAAAGAGGTAGAAATATAACCAGGGGCATTATCTGTTTTTAACTCTTTTGGAATGCCCACAGTGGCAAAATTTTGTAAGCAATGAGCTATAACATCTTTAGTTTTTTTCTCCAGCAAGAAGGGAGACCATCAAAAATCCAGAAGAAGTATCAACTGTAACATGCAAATATTTTAATTTTCCAAATTCTGGCAAGTTTGTGACGTTCATCTGCCAAATATGGTTAGATATCAATCCTCTAGGATTGACTCCAAGATTAACTTGTGGTAAAAAGGTCACACAATTTTGACATTGTTTTATTATTTGTCTAGCTTGTTCCTTAGTTATTTTGAAATGCTTTTGTAAAGTATTAGCATTGACATGGAACTTTTTATAAAAATTTATAGCTTCTTCTAGTGTAGAGAAAATATGTATGTATGTCATGTGTTGTTTTATCTACTAAATAATTGCCCAAACTAAGGGCTCCAGGCATTCCTGTATGTGTCCTGAAATGTCCTATAAAGAACGGATCTTTCCTGTCCCAGATTAGACTTTGTATAGTGGAAAGCAAAGAGAAAAGAGTAGAGGAAGGGGAAATCCTTCCACCATCTTCAAGTGATACTATAGCAATAACTATATACTGATTATTGGAAAATAAATTAATTACAGATGCTTTAAGCATCACAAAAGCTTGTAATACTGCATTAAGCTCTACATTTTGAGCTAATTGTTTTCGTACTAAAAATGTAAAAGTTTGATCAGGTGTAACTATTACTGCTGTACCATTAATTGACCCATCAGTGAATATATTTGTAGCATTTATAATAGGTGTTTTTCTTCTCATTTTTGGAAAAATTACATGATGTGATGACCAAAAAGACAATAAAGGATTAGATGGTAAGTGGTTATCAAATGAAACATTAGATTTGCACATGATTATTGCCCAAGTATTTAACTAATTATCTAACTCATCAATTTGATTCATAGTATATGGAGTAATAATTTTATTGGAAGACATTCCAATCAGTCCCTTTGCTGCTTTTATTCCTATGAGTATTAATTGTCCTAAAGCCTCAGTATACCTAGTAAGAATAGTGTTAGGAGAACAAGATAAATGTATTCATAATAATGGACCTTCTTGCCAAAAATACTTCTGTAGGAATATTTTTTTGGTGGTAGTACAATAAATAATAAAGGCATTCTTAAATCAATTCTATCCAAATGAATATTTTCCATACATTTTTCAATGATTTTTAATGCCTTTCTTGCTTCAGGTGTTAACATTCGGGGTGCATTTGGATCTGATAGACCTTTTAGGATATCAAATAAAGGTTCAAACTCTCCTGTTGGTATACCTAGATAAGGCCTTATCCAATTTATGTCTCCTAATAACTTTTGAAAGTCATTAAGTGATTTGAGTTGATCTATTCGTATTTGAATTTTTGGTGGATGGACCATGATTGAGGATAAAAGAACTTCTAAATAATTAATTGAAAAATTTAATTGTACTTTATCTATTGCTATCTCTAGTTTATAATTTTTTAATAAGTTTGTAAGTGTGGCATAACATTCTAGCAATGTGTTTTTAGCTTTCTGTGCTAATAATACACCATCCATACAGTGAAATATTTGTAGTTCAGGATTTTGATTTCTAAGTGGCTAGATTAATTTGTTAACATAAATTTGACACATAGTTGGACTGTTAGCCATCCCTTGAGGGAGTACTTTCCATTTGGATCTCTGATCAGGACCTTCATGATTCAGTGCAGGGATAGTAAATGCAAACCATGGACTATCCTCAGGATGAATTGCAATTGAATAAAAACAATCATTAATATCTATAATTAAAACATACCAGGTTTTTGGCAAAGCTGAACATTGAGGAATTCCCAAATGAGCAGGTCGCATAATAACCGTCTCATTATTAATGGCTCTTAAATCTTGCAATAATCTCCATTTACCCGATTTCTTTTTGATGACAAAAATGGGAGTATTATGGGGAGATACAGACGGTTGTATATGTCCTTCCGCTAATTGTTGTTTTACCAGGTCATGGGTTGCTTGTACCTTTTCTTTAGTCAGGGGCCACTGAGGAACCCATACTGGTATTTCTGATTTCCAAGTAGTTTTTATTGTCTTAGTGGACCTTTCTTAAAATCCAACCCATGTCTGTCTGTTCTTTGATCTATTTGTATTGGGGCTGCTATACCTTGTTCTTGTTTTTCTAATCTTTTTCCTTTCCTAAAACCTTGTCTAACCATAATTGTGGGTACATTTTGATTGATGTTATTTGTTAATGTCAAACCTAATCGATCTAGGACATCTCATCCCCATAAATTTATGGGAAGATGATCCATACATATGGCTGTTTAGTTCCTTCACATCCTTCAGGATCCTTCCAATCTAATACCATTGCTCTTCTATGGGGATTAGTCACCAATCCTAGGCCTTGAAGCATTTGAGTGTATTGTTGTAATGGCCAATGTTTTGACGAGAGATGATGCTAAGTTCTTGATGAGAGATGATGCTAAGTTCTGCATCTGTATCCAATAGCCCATTAAATTCATGTCCTTGAATATTTAGTTTTAGCATGGGGCGAGAATCTAAATTTAAAGAAACATAGCCCAATCTACACGTGTGGAGCCTAATCCCTTGGAACCTCTTTCTACAGCATGACTGAAAAATTTATCATGTAGGCTTGGTATTATTAGTAACTGTGCTATTCTGTCTCTTGGTGAAATTACAGATATACCCTTTGGAGAACTGGCTATAATTTTTAATTCACCTTCTATGGTCTACAAGCACGGACACAGAGAGATACACAGACATAGAAACAGTTGCCTTGCCAAAGGACTTACTAGACACAGTTCACCCCAAACCAAACATTCTGCTTTTCCTACCTATTGTCAGAACATGATACAAAACCACAAACTCACACCCATACCCACAAGTCACCTCCTTCCCCAAAGTAGGTCTGTGACTATCCAGAGTTTCCTCTGACTGGTGCGCCATAATATTTTCCCACGAAATGGCCGGTACTGTCTCAGATCTGGTCTCCTTGGCCAACTCTGTGAAGTTTTCAGGAGCCAGCTATTTCCTGCTTTCTCAGGAAAGGCTCCACTTCAGAGCTCTCCTGGAATTTGGCCATCCTCACATCAGTATGTACCAAGAAAGACTGACACTGTCCTTAGTAAATCCAAACAATGAGCCCACTGGGACTGAGACTGGGACTGGCTCTGTGTCCCGGGCTTCCAGTTCAGAGAGTTCCATCACCAAGTAAGTGAGGTAGGTCACTGCTGGCTTGTGGGAAGCCGGTGATGGCAGTTGGGTTCTGAAGGTTTTCCTCAGGAGCTGTTTTGTTTGGCATGTGTGGTTCTTAAAATAAAGTTCGTTTCTTTTGTCAAATGGCTCCTGAATTTTGCCCAGCCAGACTGTGGCATTTGGAGGGCCGCAAGGGGAATGAGTGAGGGTAAGTGATAAGGTAAACTGCTCACCTCTGAAGGCAGAACGAGAGGATGGGAAGCCATTTTAAAATTCCTCTTTTGTTTTGCTTCACTTTTGTTTTAAGTTGCCTGTCCCTGGAGATGGGTAAGATGGAAGAAAAACCACTCACATCTGAGGAACTGATTGAGAGAAAAAAGAGATGGACATTTCAGGAGGATAGAAAAGCTATTATAATGATTTTCTGTTGTTCCACTTTTGTTTCATTCTGGTTCAGTTTTGGTTGGCGATATCTTCTTGGGTTGTATTATAGTTATAGTAGAAATATTCAAGTAAAAGAGAAGGTCTC
This sequence comes from Callospermophilus lateralis, assembly GCF_048772815.1. Taxonomy (NCBI): domain Eukaryota; kingdom Metazoa; phylum Chordata; class Mammalia; order Rodentia; family Sciuridae; genus Callospermophilus; species Callospermophilus lateralis. The sequence goes on from NW_027511113.1 coordinate 207,062, forward strand.
TCAAGCTAGTCAGACAGAGATAAAAATTCAATTAAAAGAGAAGGTCTCTCTAGCTAGTTAGACAGAGGAAAAAAACAGGTGATTGATCCTGATAATGTGTCTGAATCAGCCTCTTGGACCTGTGTGAGGCTGTGGCTTAGATTCTCATCACCTGATGGATCATTCCGTGTGTGAATCCATACCCAAAATGGCCAAATGAGCAGTCCCTGTGGATGAAGTCTCTTGCCTTCCTCTGTAAGGCTACTGACCTCCATCAAGTGAGAATACGCATCCTTTGTGTCAAATGAGTTCTTCAAAGCCCTGGAGAGTCTAGCACATAGGTTCTTTGGTTTTCTCATGACTCCAATTTACATAAAAATATCTATACCTGACAGTCAGTAAGCCTCAAATTGGAGAAGCAGAGGTGTATTAAGGGCAGGCCTATTTGATCACACCTGGTTCACAGGAAGGGTGTCCAGACCACCATGACTTTAGGCAATGAGGGGCAAGAGAGCTTATTTTGGACACTGTCTTGGACTTCGCCACTCATGTAAACCTCCAGACAGAACTTAGTGTGAGAGTGTATATATGGAAGAAGATGAGGACCATGTGGGAGTGTTTTGGTTTTAATTGTGGTCATTTGTGTGGTAGTTGGAAGATATGACTGGGTACACCTGGGCTGAACTCTGGTGTGATTCCCCTTAAAGACTGAGTTCTGGAACTGACTTAGAGAAGTGTTATCATGAAATATGTTGGGATTTCAGTTGGTCACGCATGAGAGTCGCCCTTGGAAACCGAGATCTAGGCCCAGGTTTGCTTTCCACAGAGCACTGGGAATCTCAGCCAGGATATCACATGGTTTTATTCTGAAAGACATGGCAGCCATATTTGAGAGTCAAAACACAAATGGACATCACATTGTAGACAGCAATAGCCCTGGCTTCCTGTGAAATTTTGGCCACTCTTTGGAAGCCTTGCCTGTGAGATTTCTCCAGAGATTTCATTGAAATGAGCTTCCTCACCATTTAATTGTTCCTGAATGAATTTAAACACACAGTGCCTCCAACATCATTCTTGAAAAATGGCTAGATAAATACCATGAAATTTTTGAAATTCCCATGACCATGAAAATGGTGTAGAACAGAGATGCCAGTAAGCTGGAGCCTGATGTGAAGTGGGCCTAGAAAAGTCGTGTGCAGGTGTGTGATAAAATATCTGTGGTGAGGCCATGTGGATCTGCCATTGGCTTCCAAATGGCTTGTGACTGACATGGTGCACCCAGCAGACTCTTCTATGTAAAGGCATCTTGTTATATGGAGAGTTTTCAGGGCAATGTTCAGAATCAGATTGCTATGGTCAAGGATGGGATTGAAGCCTGGTTGGTGCATTATCCTGCAGACCCTGACACACCACACGTGACAGAACTCCCTTTAGCACTGTGTCCCAGTTGAACTCCTTGTATTTTGTGAAGCAAATACCAAACTCACATTGCAGCAGCAAGAAACACATCGACAAGTGGAGGATTGCCGGATGGCTTTACAGTCCACACGGAAAGATTTTCCCCCCAGTGGCCACAGTTTACCTACAAAGAGAGAATTCAGCACTGCTGCCTCATGTTCATTAGAAAATAAGAAACCATGTCCTCCAGGTCACTTAGATACATACCTAGCTTTGATGGTCTCTCTACAAAAAAAGCTAAAACTCCTGACAACAACAAATATTTCAAGTGCCCAAACTCAGAGGCAGTTTCACCAGAAGTCTTTAGTCCAGCAGAGCTCCATTTTTGTGGAGTATTTACCTGTCCCTTACTTTTGGAAACTCCTCTGCCACCTTCAAGGTTGTGAACTCTTGAGCATATTACATTCCAGATATGTATTCACAGATTTTCTAACTCTTCCACTCTAATTGTGTTTTACTTGGGGTGAAGGTAAAGTCAAGGCATTGTTCTGGATTAGAGTGCGAAGATTTTTGTGAAGCACATATTTACATACACATTGGATTCATTTTCCTATTTTCCATTCAAAATGCTGAATGGCTGACACTAACCCATACCCTACTAGACTCTGACTACTAATTCTAATATGATGGAGAAAAATAACCCAAACCGAATAGAAATACAAGCAGTTTAGACGAGGCATAGTGTATTGCTGGACTTGCCTTTTGCATTATACAGGGTAGGACTTATAAATCTAGTCAATATTTTGTTGAAATAGTTCTCCATGTGTTTTTAAAGTTAACAAATAGATGAATTCCTTTCTGCATTTCTCTGTAGCCAATTCAGCACATGTAATTTCATATGCACATATTGAATCGTTCCTGTTATCACATGTACATTCTTGTGAGGTGGCTGACTTTGCAGATACAAATTGGGAGAAGAGATCACTCCACCTAAACACAGTTGGAACTGAAAATTCAACCTATGGGTGAGCTTCGTAGATGAACAACATGATAAATAAAATCATGTTCAGTATAATGAATATTTTTGGATCAGTGGATGATATACATTTCATGATGAATTTCGATTTCCATATATATTGCTACTTTTTAATGTCTGTGTGTGTGTGTGTGTGTGTGTGTGTGTGTGTACACTCTCCAAGTTTTTCATAATATTAAATATATGGGTCTTAATGTACACTCCCTAAATTCATTCGTATTCATGTATGTGGATTTATAATCAAATATTCAAGAGATTATTCTCAGAAATATTCATCCACCTAAAATACATATTTGTTTCCTAGAACTAAAAACTAACTTCTGTGAATGGTGCATACGAATCCTAATATTTCTACAGTAACTGACCCAGTTTAACACCAATGCAAGTAGATATTTATGGAACGTGATGTGTATTTTGATGTTCATTTTTAGTCAACACTTGTACATTACTATTTCTTCAGTTTATGCACATCATAAGATATATATTTCATACACAAGTTAGCAAATTTATAGGCATTTGTTTCACTTTCAATAACTTCATTCTTCAGAACACATGTATTCCTCCATGTTTTTTGACAAGACTTTTCATGAGACTTCTTTCTAAACACATTATATTCGATTTCCATAATCACTTTTGAAGCAAAACTCACACACTCTTCATGATGAAATATCACCCTAATATTACCATTAGAAGTATAACTGGTTGGAATGAATGATTTAATATCAATATAAGATTTTCTGTATATTTTCAGATATCAACTCAGTCCATTATTTAAAGTGGACCAATTATATTATTTATTCACAGTATGGTCTATTCTTGCATTATCTCTATATTCTTAGACAGATACTACACCACATTCTACCCCCAATACTCATTTATAAATCTTCAAAATATTGTTCCCAGAAATGGTGGAAGAAATACTCATGTCACCTGATCTACATATACATTTTATCACAGTAATATTCTGGAAAATAAAGCAAAGGTCACAGTTATGATTGTACCAAAGTCTAAATTTAAAGTGAGCATGGATTTCTAAAAACATCCATGTCCAGGTTGCCTAATTCTCTCAAATGTCAATCCAATTGTTGACTACATACTTGTTTCTTTCTAAGATTATATATTCAAACTCAACCCTGTTGAAAATGTCTAATCCTATCACTCACTTTAAACTTTGCCTGATATCCTAATGTCTCTATTGATATAGGCTTTCCTTCATAATTTCCCAGTTCATCATTTTGACTGTTCATTTGTGCTGACATTTACATTCACTCTCTACCTGAAACCCAATTGCTAAATAACTTTTGGTCCGAATCCTATACTCACTCTTCTTTCTGAATCTACCGACTATCTCCCAAATCCTACTGACTATCCTTTTTTGAATGGATGTTCTCTTCGACATTCAATCATTCAAGGTACAAGGTCCGATGCCATTGTGTATTGATTTATCTGAGACATCTGTGCAGGACATAATTCAAAGCTAAGTCTCCCAATCAAGGGCCCAATCCCTTTCTGGGCTTCAAATATTACTTAGATTTCTGTTTTCATACATATATTTCACCTCTATATTTTTATAAATATTGCAGATTTCCAATACCATTATTCATCCAGCAAAATGATTCCTAACCCAAATCGAACAAGTAATTAACCCAAACCATATACTATTCCCTCATTCTAACTTTATAAAAGAGCAGGGAAAGTCTTGGTCTTACAATATAGGAATGTAGGGGATATATCACCTGCTGAAAACCTCAAAGGTCCATGCAGAAATAATCCCTGGAGAAGATGTAGGCAGCTATTAAGGACCTGAGAGAGCAAAAGTCATCTTCCATGGAAAACAACCCTGTCTGGAGAGGGGTTGTTTCTGACTCAGTGTCTCTGTTCCTAATGTACAGAAGATGGACCAATTCAGGCCTGTGTGGAGAGCTGTTCACGGGTGCCTATGGGTGATATACTATTCTAACTGGTGAGAGTGTCACGGGAAATAGGGACAGCATCTATCTCATGGGACCCTTGAAAGCAACTGTTAGGAAAAAGTGGTTGCAAAGGCAGTGACCTCATTCAGTTCCTGAAGGAAGTGACCTCATCTCTATTCCTTGGTGATGGAACTCTCTGAACTTGTGATCCAGGAATCCAGGCACCCAGAGCCAGTCCTAGTCCCAGTCCCAGTGGGCTCACTTGTTTGGATATTCCTAGGACAGAGTCAGTCTTTCTTGGTATCTATTGATGTGAAAATGGCCAAATGCCAGGAAAGCTTTGAAGACTGGCCTTTCCAGAGAAAGCAAGTAGTGGCTTACCACGGGCTCCTGACAATTTCACAGAGTTGGCCAAAGAGACCAGATCTGAGACAGGACAGGCCATTTTGGAGGTACATAGTAAGGCTCACCAGTGAGAGTACACTCCGAATAGTCACAGACCTACTTGGGGGAAGGCGATGCCTTTGTGGTTTTTGTTGTGTGTTTGTGGTTTTATCTCATGTTCTGAGAAAAGGTAAGAAAGGTGGTTTGTTTGGTTTGGAGTGAACCGTTTCTAGTAAGTGATTGGACAAGGCAAGTGTTTCCATGTCTGTGTATCCCAATGTGTCTGTTGTTGCAGACATTAGAAAAGAGAATGCATCAATGTATGGGTCCTGTCTAGTAGAAAGCTTCCCAGCATCAATCCTGCCCAATTTATGAATGGACTGTGGCTTGCATTATCGAAGGGCAACACCTACAAACTTCCTTAGTTCCTGTTTTCTTCCTGAATTCTGGCTACACTCAAGAATAGGCTCATGGCTTTGTGTTCAAGATATTTACCACCTCCAAGCTCTGTGATATGGCCATGTACTGGATAGCTGAAGGGAATGGCGAGCATCTCAGAAAACTCAGATATCAGTGTGACCAGTAAAGTCTCAGTGGAGAAACCCTGCTATGGGCCTTTTGCTTACCTATTGTTCTTTTGCCCTGAATGTCAGGAAGGGCTTTGCCTCACGAAACACATTTGTGAAGCCTGAAGAAACCAGTTTTCAAATGGAAATGAGTGGGCATCACCTGTGGCTCTTTGCTTAACTGCTTTGGAAAGGGATGTGTCTTAATCAGTCTCTTGGCCCTGTGTGAGGCTGTGGCTTAGATTACCAACACGTGGTGGATGTAAAGAAAGATCCCATGTGTGCATACAAAATAAAAATGGCAAAAATTGCAGTCATTGTAGATGAAGTCTCTCGCCTTTCTCTGTAAGGTTCCTGACCTCCATCAAGTGGGAATAGGGATCCTTTGGGTCAAATGAATTCTTCAAAACCATGCAGAGGCTAGTCCATAGGTGCTTCGGTTTTTTCTTGACTCCATTTCACATAAAGAATCTAAATGCCAAAGTCAGAATGCCTCAAATTGGAGAAGTGGAAAAGTATTAATGGCAGACCTGTTTGATCACTCCTGGTTCACAAGAAGGGCGTCCAGGCCACCGTGACTTTAGTCACACACACACACACACACACACACACACACACACACACACACATATATATATATATATATACTCTCCAGATTTTTCAAAATATGAAATATGTGTCTTATTTTACACTCACCAAATTCATTCATATTCATATACGTAAATTTATAATCAACTTTCCAAAGATTATTCTTAGAAATATTCATTCACCTGAAAAACATATTTCTTTCCTATACTGAAAAGTAACTTCAGTGAATGATGCACACAAATCCTAATATTTCTACAGTACCTGACCCAGTTTAACATCAATGCAAGTAGATTCCAATCGGACATGATGTGTATTTTGACGTTCATTTTTATTCAACACTAGTAGATTACTATTTCTTCAATTAATGCACATCATAGGATATATATTTCATCCACAAGTTAGAAAATTTATAGGCATTTGTTTCACTATCAATCACTTCCTGCTTCAGAGCACATGCACTCCTCCATGTTTCTTGACTGGTCTTTTCATGAGAAAAGGGATGGACAAGGCAAGGTAAGGCAACTAAGATAGCACCGAAGACACGGAAACAGTCCTATTTGGTTACAACCGGATTTAGAGGGCATTGCTTCTGTTGTAATCATTTAATCCCCTGCACCCCAAGTTTAAATTGTTTCAGAATTTTGTACCCAACATGTAAGGGAGGGGCTCAGAAGTTCACAGTCTGCAGAAGTTCATAAAAAGCAGTTTTTGTTTCTGTTTTTTTTTCTCTGTTCTGGGCAAGTTCACATTTTAAGGACACCGGGAATGGGGCAGAGCTATTTTCTTCTCTTTTTTTTTCTCTCTGCCAGCTGTTACCATGAAGCCCAGTTGGTAACTTCTTTATCTTAGAAATGTAGCCATCTCTGTGAAGCCCCAGCTCAAGCTCAGAGGCCTTGTTTACATATTGCCAGCATTGTGACTGACTCTTTCTAAACACATTATTTTTGATTTCCATAATTACTTTTGTAGCAAAACTAACATATCTTCATGATAAACCGTAACCCTAATATTAATATTAGATGTATCATTGGTTGGAATGAATGATTGTATATCAATATAAGATTTCTTATATATTTTCAGATATCTATTCAATCTGTTATTTAATGTGGAACCAGTTATATTATTTATTCACTTATGGTCTATTCATGCATTATCTCTATATTCAATGACACAGTGTACACCTTTTTGTACCCCCAATACCCATTTATATGTCTTCAAAATATTGCTCCCAGAAATAGTGGAAGAAACACTCATGTCACCACATCTACATATACATTTTATCACAGTAGTATTCTGGAGACAAATGTAAAGGTCACACTTGTGATTGTACCAAAGCCTAAATGGAAAGTGAGCATGGATTACAAAAAACATCCATGTCAAAGTTGCCTAATGCTCTCAAATGTCAATCCTATTGGTGACTACATTTTGTTTCTTCTTAAGATTATATATTCTAACTCAATTCTGTTGAAAATGTCTAATTGTATCACTCACTTTATACTTTGCCTGATTTTGTAATGTCTTTATTGATATCTGCTTTCCTACATATTTTCCCCACTTCATTATTGTGACTGTTCACATGTGCTGACATTTACATTCACTCTCTAACCGAACCCCTATTGCTAAAGATATTGTTTTCCAAATCCTATACTCACTCTTCTTCCTAAACCTACCGACTATCTTCTTAATCTTACCGACTATCCCTTTATGACTTGATTTTCTCTTCTACATTCAAAGATCCAAGTAATGTTCCTGCAAGCGTTGGAGGAAGAGATCACCAAGAGAGTGTCTCATGCAACAGCAAGGGGTTAATTGGGGGTCCAGCAAGCTGGGGCTCAGAGCTCACATGAATAGAGCAGAGAGCCCTGAGAACAGCTTAAGCAGAGCTTATATACTTTCCTTGGAGAGGGCAGGGACGGAAATTTATTGATGGGTCAGAGCGAGTGGGCGGTTAGTGTGAAAGTGGGTGAGGGAATACATTCTGCAATTTGGCAGTTGGGGACAGCACAATCTGGGAACAAGATTACAAACAGTTCTCAAGATTTCAACAGTGTTTTGTTAAGCATACAGAAAAACAGGAAGTTACAAGTACCTTTTTTATTAACCTTTCATTCCGCACTTCTTCTTCTTGCTACTTTTAATCATAAAAGTGATTATTGGGGCGTGTCACATTCTATGTGTGCTAGTGGGGTATTACCATAAGTTTAACTTGTCCAATTTGAGCTTGGAGTAAAGAAATTACATGGTTGAGCAAACAGGGTTTTATACTTAGAAATAATATGAGGATTATTATTGGACAGGCCAGGGTTGATAAAAGCGTAGATAACCAGGGGGACTGTGTGAACCAAGACTCAAACCACCCTTTTTGGGCCTCTCTCTCTCATTGACGCTTTTCAAGGCATCCTTTTATTTTACTCATAGGTTTTTTTTACAACCTCAGTATGGTCGGCATCAGAACAACATTCTTATATCAATGCAGCACAAAGGCCCCCTTCTCTCATGAAGAGGAGGTCCAACCCTCAACTGGTGTGTAAAACAAATTCAGATACAGATGTTAAAGATTCCTGCAAAGCTGTGATGGAGGTTTCTATTATCTTTAAGTTTTGGTCTCTTGCTGCTTCTATTTGGGTCATTTGTTGTGTACCATGGAGCAGGGCAGTGGTTCCTGTGATTACCCCTGCCGCAACTCCAATTCCTAATATGATGGCTAAAGTGAGGGATATATGTTCCCAGTTGAACCGGGTTGTATGCCCCCCTGTTTGAACTTCAAATGAACCTGGGTCATTATAGAGCAATCTGGGACACATCTTCACCATTACACAATTAATCAAATCTGTTGACCATTTCATGAAAACATAAACAATGTTTAAGTATATAGAATTATACTGTTGTAGGGACGGACAAGGCACGGCACTTAAGATAGCACCAAAGACAGGGAAACAGTCCTATTTGGTTGCAACCGGATTCAGAGGGCATTGCTTCTGTTGTAATCAATTAACTCCCTGAACCCCAAGTTTAGGTAGTTTTAGAATTTTGTACCCAACATGAAAGAGAAGAGACTCAGAAGTTCACAGTCTGCAGAAATTAAAAAAAAAAAAGCTTTTTTTTCTGTTTTCTCCTCTATTGTGGTCAAGTTAACTTTTCAAGGACACCTGGGAGGCAGAGAGCTTTTTTTTTTTCCTTTTCTTTTATCCCCCTGCCAACTGTTACCATGGAGCCCAGTTTGTAACTTTTTATCTTAGAAATGTAGCCATCTCTGTGAAGCCCCAGCTCAAGGCCAGAGGCCTTTTTCACACATTCTGTGAAAAACTATTAAGGGGGTGTCTAGCTTAGGAGTGCTGATTTTTCCAGCCAGTAGCCAAGTAGAACAGGGCAACAGAAAAAGAGGAAGTTAATCTACACTGACTCATTTATAGAGACTCTTTTGCTGAAAGTCCTAAAGTCAGCCATGGTGAAGACTTCTGGAGAAGTTCAGTGAAGATTTTTCTGTGGGCCTGGTACAGAGGGGGAAGACGGGGAAGGCGGGGGGTGAGAGCAGCTCCGTGGATCTGAGAATAAGGAAGGAGAAATGTAAAAGAATAATGGGAAAGGGTTTTGGGATTTTCCTAGCAACATAAATTGAGCAGTAGAACCGGTAGAGCAGAAAGGAAGACAGGAGTGAGTATCCCAAAAAGCCTGTGAGGGACTTTAAATTCTTAGTAACCTGTTTTCAGTGATGACAAAGAAACTTTAAAGGCCATTTTCATTACATCTTCGATAGGGGTCTGAGGGTTCTCCTAAGCTGGTTTGAGCTTTGGGTTAGGTGGTAAGAGGATCTGGTGGGACCCGGTGTGGGCACTGACAGGAAAAGAGAGAAGTGAGTGGGTGGATGGGTACCTCAGTACCTGCTACCTCAGCAAGGGGGCAATGCTCTGAGAACCGGCAGAGGTTTCGGTTTTTGATCTAGTAATTGGAGAAGAGAAATCAGGTTTGCTGAGGTGGGACTGACAGCAGAGAGTATGGAGCAGAAGGCTGAGTTTGAGGAACTATTGGAGAAGCATAGTTCAGGATGTGAGCGAAAGAGGAAAAAGGCCTTCACATAGGGGAATTTCCTTTCACCCTTTTGAGCACTTGCAGAAGTTAAAAAGGTCACACAGAATTTGAGGATCTAGAGACTCCTCTGGGGGCCATCAGTTTGGGTTGTCTAAGTGGTAATATGGCCAATGCTGTGTACTGAATTTGATGAGGATTTTGGGTTCCACCAGGCAGCCCCTGTATGCTCAAATCCCCATGACTTACAGAAGAAATCGGCTTTTCCCCCACACAGCCATGGCGGTTTGTGGCTTTGATAGTCTGCCGGGCAAACATACTAATATAGGCTAGCCAACCTGCATCTGGCTTGCCTGTCCCTACAACCATAATGTTTGTTTCCATTATCTATGGTACGGAAAGGATTTAATGGAATTTTAATGGGATCCTCTTCATCAGGGATATTCTAATAGGAAAGACCTATAGCCAGCTGACAAATGTCTGGGTGGAGAGATGGCCACCAGGTCCCTAAGTGGGCTGTATGCAAGATAGACCATACTTCTTGTCTAGTAGGATTTGTGATCAGCCATCGCTGCTGAAGGGGCTGATGAGCGTTAGGACTACGGGTGGCCAAGGAGAGAGTCTATAGCCTTACCCACGTGGCGAATATGCAATTTGAAAGGGTTAACAGTCTTTTCCAGTTTCCAGCCAGAGTCTGGACATGGCACAGGCTTGAGATGAGAGGCATGGATGCAGGAAGTGATTCCCTCTACTTTTACTGCTGTAGGTGCTATAAGTAGCACCTGGAATGTTCCTTTCCAGTGGGGTTCCAGGGATGACACCTGATGTCATCTTATTCAGAGGAAGTCTCTTTCTTGATATCAACGTGGATTCCCCTCGTCCCCAGGTTGGAAGCCAGTAGCCACCTGTTTCCACAGGTATAGCTGAGTTCTTAAAAGAGATTTAAGTCTGTCAAGCAAGGGTGTGTGGAAGGGATCCTTAGGTCTTAGAGTCGGGGTTAGGTCTCTTAGTGGAGGAGGGGCCCCATAGAGAATTTCATAGGGGTGAGGTTACACAAAGAAACAAAGGGAGTATTTCTTGCATGAAACAGTGCATAAGGCAGGAGCATAGTCTAATCTTCTATGCCGGTCTCTAAGCTTAATTTCGTTAAGGTCTCTTTAATGGTTCTATTTATTTTTTTTATGTGTCCTGAGCTCTGGGGTCTATAAGCACAATGTAAATTCCAATTAATCCCTAGGGTCCTGGCTAACCCCTGATTTTCCTGGCCCATGAAGGCTGTTCAATTATCAGACCATGTTACATTAGGCAGGCCGTGTCTTTGATAAATATCTTTCAGGAACTTCTTGACCACAATTTGTGCCGGTTTTCTTTTATTTTTTTGGTGGGAAAGGCTTCAATCCATCCTGAAAATGTATCTAAAAAGACTAGGAGATATTTAAGTCCATACCTTGCTGGCTTAATTTCAGAAACGTCCACTTCCCAGATTTGTCCTGGTCTTGTTCCTCCTAGTTGCTTTCCTGCAGGAAGCTTGGAAGGGTAAGCATTAACCAATTGACAGAACTGACAGGCTTTTGTTAACCATTCAATTATTTCCTTTCACTGTGAGTGAGTTAGTCTAAAACTCTGTTCTTGATCCTACAGTAATGCCTGCAGTTTTTTTGAACCAAGTTGATTGAGTTGATGTACATTTTTAACATAGTGTAGGACTTTCTGAAATTCAAGGCTGGGCTCACTGAAGTTGAGGAGTTCATTGTCAGTGTTCTTAGATATTATCAAAAGCTTGCTGGTGCTCAAGGGTCCATTGGAATTGGGCATTCTCATTTAACAGCGGGTATAAAGGAGCAGCTAAGAACACAAACCCAGGTCCATAACCTGCTAAAGCCAGCAGTCCCAAGAAACTCTCTATGTTGTCTCCTGTTAAATGGGGGTGGTATCTGCACAACGGTTTGTTTCCTGGGCTCAGTGAGCCATCATTTACCGTGCCTAAGGGAATACCCCAGGAAGATTACTTCTTGCTGGCAAATTTGGGCCTTTTTGCCCGAAGCTCTCTACCTGAGTTGAGCAAGCTCAGATAATAGTGCTTGGGTCTCAGACTCACAGTTTTCTTTGGTGTTGGCTGCCAGTAGCTGGACATCCACATATTGAAGCAGAATGACTTCGGGTTGCATAGTTCTAAAGTTGTTGAAATGTCTGTGAAGGGCTTCATCAAAGAGAGTGGGGGAGTTTTTGAACCCCTGTGGGAGTCTAGTCCAAGTTAGTTGAAAAGACATTCTGGTTTCTGGGTCTACCTACTCGAAAGCAAACAGCAACTGACTATCTTTATGCAGAGGCAAGCAAAAGAAAGCATCTTTTAAGTACAGAACAGTATACCATTTACACTCAGCCACAGCAAAGAGGTTATTGGGGGTCCAGCATGCTGGGGCTCAGAGCTCATTTGAATAGAGCAGAGAGCCTGAGAACAGCTTTAACAGAACTTATATACTTTTCTTGGAGAGGGCAGAAAGGGAAATTTATTGATGGGTCAGGGTGAGTGTGCGGTTTGCGTGCACCCGGGTGAGGGAGTATATTCTGCAGTTTGGCATTTGGGGACAGCACATTCTGGGAACAAAATTAGCAAACAGTTCTCAAAATTTCAACAGTGGTTTGTTAAGCATACAGAAAAACAGGAAGTGACAAGTGCCTATTTTATTAACCTTTCACCTAAGCAAAATGGAAAGTGAGCATGGATTACTAAAAACAACCATGTCCAGGTTGCCTAATGCTCTCAAATGTCCATCCTATTGGAGGCAACATATGTCTTTCTTCCTAAGATTATACATTTAACCTCAACCATGTTGAAAATGTCTAACCCTATTTCATTATACTTTGCCTGATTTCCTAATGTCTCTATTGATATCTGCTTTCCTACATATTTTCCCCAGTTCATCATTGTGACTGACTCTTCATATGTGCTCATATTTACGTTCACTATCTACCCAAAACCCTATTGCTAATGAAACTTTTGTCCAAATCCTATATTCACTCTTTTTTCTGAACCTACTGACTACCTTCCTAATCCTGCCGACTATTCCTTTTTGACTTAATGTTCTCTAGGACATTTAATCATCCAGGGTACAAGGTCCTCTACCATTGCACATCGATTTATCTGAGATATCTGTGCAGAACATAATTCAAAGCTAAGTATCTCACTAAAGGGCCCAATGCCCTTCTGGGCTTCAAATCGTACCTAGATTTCAGGTTTCATACTTATATTTCACCTATATATTCTTGTGAATATTGCAGGTTCCCGATACCATTATTCATCCCGCAGAATGTTTCCTAACCCAAATAGAATATGTTATTAACCCTAACCATACACTGTTCCCTCAATCTAACTTCACAAAAGAGCAGGGACAGAGTTGGTCTTACAATACACGAATGTAGGGGATCTTCCACCTGTTGAGAATCTCAAAGTTTGATGCAGAAATGATCCCTAGAGAAGATGTAGCAGCTATGAAGAACCTGAGAGAGCAAAAGTCATCTTCCATGGCAAACCACCTGTTCAGGATGAAGTGATGTGTCTGAATCAGCCTCTCTCCTACTGATATAAAGAAGATGGACCAAACCAACCCTGTGTGGAGAGCTTCTCCTGGGTGTCTATGGTTGATATACCATTCTAACTTCTGAAAGTGTCACAGGAAGTAGGGGCAGCCTCCATCTCAAGGGACCCTTGGAAAGAAGTGTTAGGACAAAGTGGTTGCCAAGGCAGTGACCTCATTCCCTTCCTGTTGGAATTGACCTACCTCACTTCTTTGGTGATGTAACTCTCTGAACTTGGGATCCAGGAAGCCAGGCACTCAGAGCCAGTCCCAGTCCCATTCCCAGTGGACTTACTTGTTTGGATTTACCAAGGAGAGAGTCTGTCTCTCTTGGTACCTAATGGTTTGAGGATGACAAAATGCAAGTAGAGCTCTGAAGATGGGCCTTTAATGAGAAAGCAGGTAGTGGTCAGCACAGGCTCCATACAACTTCACAGAGATGGACAAGGAGACCAGACCTGAGACAGGACAGGCCATTTTGGGGGAACATAGTATGGCCCACCAGTCAGAGGACACTCTGGATAGTCACAGACTTACTTGGGGGAAGGAGGTGACTTTTTGAGTGTGGGTGTGAGTTTGTGGTTTTGTCTCATGTTCTGAGAATAGGTAGGAAAGGCGGTTTGTTTGGTTTAGAGTGGACTGTTTCTAGAAAGTCCTTTGACAAGGCGAGTGTGTTTCTGTCTATGTATCCCACTGTGTCCTTGGTTGTACACATTAGAAAACAGAATGGATTAATGGATGTATCCTGTCTAGTAGAAAGCTTCCCAGCATTCATCCTGCCCATTTTAGGAAAGGACTGCTGGTTGCTTTTCGATGGGCAACACCTACTATCTTCCTAAGTTACTGTTTTCTTTCTGAATTCTGGCCACTCTCCAGAATAGGCTCATGGTTTTTTGTCCAAGATATGTACCACCTCCAAGCTCTGTGACATGGCCATGTACTGGATAGCTGAAGGGAATTGTGAGCATCTCAGAAAACTCAGATATCAGTGTGACCAAGAAAGTCTCAGTGGAGAAACCCTGCATTGGGATTTGCTGACTTATTGTTCTGTTACCCTGAAGTCAGGAAGGTCTTTGCCTCAGGCCACCCCTTTGTGAATTTTGAAGAAAACAGTTTTAAAATGGAAGTGAATGGGCATCACCTGTGGCTCTTTGCTTAACTGCTTTGGAAAAGTATGTGTCTGAATCAGCCTTGTGGCTCTGTTTGAGGCTGTGGCTTAGATTATCAGCGACTGATGAATCTAAAGAAAGATCCAATGTGTGCATTCAAAACCAAAATGGCAAAAAGATCAGTCATTGAGCATGAAGTCTCTCGCCTTCCTCTGTAAGTTTCCTGACCTCCACCAAGTGAGAATAGATATCCTTTGGGTCAAATGAGTTCTTTGAAGCGCTGCAAAGTTACTGTGGTTTAATAATTACTCCAAATCACATAAGGAATCTATACCTGACAGTCAGTAGGCCTCAAATTGGAGAAGCAGTGCAGTATTAAAGGAAGAACTATGTGATCAATCCTGGTTCACAGGAAGGGTGTTCAGGCCATCCTGAGGTTAGGCAAATGAGGGGCAAGGGAGCTTATTTTGGACACTCTCTTGGGCTGCACCATTCATGGAAACCTCTAGCCAAAGGGTATAATGAGTGTATATATGTAAGAAGATGAGTGCCATGTGAGAGTGTTTTGGTTTTAATTGTGGTCATTTGTGTGGCGGTTGGAAGAGATGACTGGGTCCACCTGGTCTTGAACACTGGTGTGATTCTCCTCAGAGACTGAGTTCTGAAACTGACCTCAGAGAAGTAATTGCTTTGGAAAGAGATGTGTCTTAATCAGGCTCTTGGCCCTGTGTGAGGCTGTGGCTTAGATTATCAGCAACAGACGGATCAAAAAAATGATCCCATGTGTGCATCCAAAACCAATATAGCCAAAAGAGCAGTCATTGTGAATGAAGTCTCTCACCTTCCACTGTAAGGTTCTGAAAGAATAAAAGAAATTGAAATTGAAATGTAAAGAACCAGGTTTTGTAAAGTTTCCAAGCTGCACTCAGAACCTGAAATTCCTGTGGCAGTTAAGACAATTCCTGGAACTGCCCATTAGATGTGTGTTGAAATCTTCCCTGACCACCTAGTTACTTAACAACCCCTTCCCAGAAGCCGTGCATCTCACCACGTATTCATCTCAGGGCTTCAACCAATCAGTTTAAATGTATACTCCTTCTCAGGGTTGACCAATCACCCCCTGTCCCAACTTTTCCCGCCAATGAATGTGCTAATCATGTTTTAGAGTTGTTACTTGATTTTCCCATGGTACATGATGATTTCCAAAAGGAGGCTATGATGTATGTAAAGTCCCTGAGCTCTCTAAAGAATGTATATAAACGCTGCTCAAGTTGTTCTTGGGGCTCTTTGTTCTTTGCTCCTCTGAAGGGAGCTCTGAGCCCTAGCATTCTGGACCCCCAATAAACCCTTTGCTGATGCATGAGAAAGCCTCTTTGTTGTCTTTTCCTTTGACGTTCGCAGCACCTTTTCATCTGGAGGCCCCAGGTGAGATATCCGGCAGCGGTGGACGGAAGACCTCAAGGGACTCCTCTCTGGGTAAGTAAGGCACCTCTTTCTGGTTTCGGGTTTCAGGCTAGGGCGTGGCAAAGTGGCTGTTGGTGAAGAGCATTAGCTCTCTCCTATGGGGTGACAGACGTGTCACAGAGCCAAGGTCACGTCCCTGAGGGACACACCGGAGGACTAGGGAATTCAAGGAATAGTAGCTTCCTCAACTCGGTTATGTTTTGCTTCAGGATTCAATTTGCCAGCCCATCAGGTTTTGCCGGTAACTCAGTTTTGGTCATTGTTCTGAACTCATGTTGAGTTTACTGTCTGTCTTTATTGTCTAACCCATTGCCAGTTACTCAGTTCTAATCTTTGTGTTGGACTCATGTTAAACGTTTACTGTTTGTCTTTGTCTGTGTTGTGTTTGTGTCTTCACTGTCCCTGTTTGAGTAACTCCCATTATGGGACGAAGCACTTCCTCTTCTCTGTCCCTGACCCTTGATCATTGGACTGATGTCCACTCAAGGGCCCAGAATCTTTCTTTTTCAGTAAAACACTGTACCTGGCAGACTCTCTGTGCTTCAGAATGGCCCATCCTTGAATTCGGATGTCCCCAGAAGAATCCTTCCACTTTCGTCTTATCTGAAAATTCAGAGATATTGTCATTCAGCCGGGGCCACGTGGCCAACCAGATCAACAGCCATATACCCCTTCCCCCACATTCCTATCATTCAAACTTTCCGCTCCTCTCCCTCTTCCTTCCATTCTCCCTGAGTCACAAGACTGGACACTCCACCCCCTCCTTATCGTCTACTCTCCCTCCCCAACCCCCAACACAGTTCCTGATGATCCTCCCACCGCTGACTCAGCCTCTCCACTGCTAGAGGCAATTGGGCCAGACCCAAGCCCTCCAGGGGACTTCCCCGCAGCAGCAGCAACCCCTCCTCTCCTGAAGGAAGCTGGGCAACCTAAAGGAACACACCGGCGACGGATAATAGAAAACTCAGAAGCCCCTGTGATGCTCTCTCTCCATTCCTATGGGCCCATGAACCGACCCAACTGGGACTCCAACACCTTTGAAGGTGGGAAGCATCTGTCCACATATCTCCAGGCTCTAATAGCGGGTCTCTGAGTGGCCGCCAGAGAGCCCACCAATTTCGCCAATGTAAGAGAGATTATCCAAGGGCCTAATGAGTCTCCCTCTATGTTTCTGGAGAGAATTAAGGAAGCATATAGAAAATATACTCCTTTTGATCCTCAGGCAGATGACCAAAAGGCATTTGTTACAATGGCCTTTATTGAGCAGGCTGCCCAAGATATTAAGAGAAAGTTACAATGTCTAGATGGGTTACAAAATACGACCTTAAGAGATTTAGACAGAGAAGCTGAAATAGTATATTATAAGATATATATTATAAGTATATAGTATAAGTATATAAGTATATTATAAGAGAGAAACTGAGGAGGAGAGGGAACAGAGGAGAGAGAAGGAAAGGGAACAAATGGAGGATGAAAGGAGCAAAAGGCAGACAAAAGCATTGGCTAAGGTTTTCTTCACAGCAGCAAATACGCCAGAAATTAAAAAGCAGGGAGTCAGAAAGGGATACTTGGGCCCACGCCAAAGGCTGTCCCTGGCCTCAGATCAATGTACCTACTGTAGAGAAAAAGAACACTGAGTCAAAGAGTGCCCCAAAAAGAAGAAGCCACGGCAGCCCGCCATGCTGACTCTAGAAGAGGACTTGGAATGTCAGGGCTCGGATCCCCTCCCCAAGCTCAGGGTAACATTTGAAGTGGAGGGGACTCCAGTGAACTTTGAAGTGGATACAGGAGCAGTATACTCAGCCCTTAAGGCTTCACTGGGCCCCACATCAAATAAATGGTCCCTAGTTCAAGGGGCTAATGGCACTACATATCGGGCTTGGACAACTAAGAGGATTATGGAAGTAGGAAAATGAAAAGTCCACCACTCTTTCCTAGTAATCCAAGAATGCCCAGCCCCATTGATGCACAGGGATCTGCTTACCAAACTCGGGGATAGAGTAACTTTTAACCCTGATGGTCCCCAAGTGGATGTTCTAAAGCCTTCAGTAAAAACTCCCATAGTCAGAGAATTGACTATGTCTGTAGAAGATGAACATCAACACTTCGTGCCCCCTAGGACTGATCAAAGAGGCAAACTACAACAGAAATGGATAAAAGATTATCCTAATGCCTGGGCAGAAACTGCTGGGTTAGGTCTAGCCGTAAAACAACCTCCAATAGTAGTAGAATTAAAAGCCTCGGCCTCTCCAATCAGTGTTAAACAATATCCTCTAAGCAAAGAAGCTAAGGATGGGATAAGTCCCCATATTCAGAAATAATTGGCCATTGGGGTCCTAAGGCCCTGTCAATCAGCCTGGAATACCCCCCTGCTACCAGTAAGAAAGCCAGGAACTAGGGACTACAGTCCTGTTCAAGACCTAAGAGAGATCAACAACAGAGTGCAGGACATTCACCCCACAGTACCCAATTCATATAATTTGCTTAGCACTCTGAATCTGGAGCGGGAATGGTACACTGTGCTGGACTTAAAAGATGCTTACTTCTGCTTGCCTCTACATAAGGACAGTCAGTTGCTGTTTGCTTTTGAGTGGATAGACCCAGAAACTGGAACATCTGGCCAAGTAACCTAGACTAGACTCCCACAGGGGTTCAAACCCCCCCACACTCTCTTTGATGAAGCCCTCTACAGGGACATAAACGACTTCAGAACTGCACACCCCGAAGTCACCCTACTCCAATATGTGGATGATCTGCTACTGGCAGCGGACACCAAGGAGAACTATAAGTCTGGGACCCAAGCACTATTATCCGAGCTTGCTCGGCTTGGATATAGGGCTTCTGCCAAAAGGCCCAAATTTGTCAGCAAGAAGTAATCTTCCTGGGTTATTCTCTTAGGGGTGGCAAATGATGGCTCACTGAGAACAGAAAACAAACCATTGTGCAGATACCACCCCCATCTAATAAGAGACAACTCAGAGAGTTTCTTGGGAATGCTGCCTTTTGCAGGTGATGGATTCCTGGGTTCACCACTCTGGCTGCCCATTTATACCCGCTGATAAAGTGTAATGCCCAATTCCAATGGACCCCTGAGCACCAACAAGCTTTTGATAATGTCAAAAAAAGTGCTGCTATCTGCTCCGGCCTTAGCACTCCCAGATATAGATAAACCCTTCACTCTCTACATCGAGAAAAAGAAAGGAATAGCACGGGGAGTGTTCACTTAGAATTTGGGACTTTGGAAAAGCTCGGTAGCATTCTTATCAAAAAAACTGGACCCAGTGGCTACTGGGTGGTCCCGTTGCTTAAGAGCTATAGCAGTGGCAGCGCTTCTAATAAAAGATGCTCATTAATGAACGTTGGGACAGAAGCTATCCATGATAGCCCCCCATGCCCTGGAGAGCATCATCTGTCAACCTCCAGAGAGGTGGCTATCAAACTCCAGAATAAACCACTACCAGAGCCTCTGGATTAGCAAAGACAGAATAACTCTTGGACCTTCTGCTCCACTCAACCTGGCTGCCAGAAGAATCATCAGGACCTGTCGCTCATGAGTGTCAACACATACTGTCAGAGGAAACCAGTATAGGACGAGACTTGAAAAATCCAGCCACTGCCTCACCCTGAAGTCGTATGGTTTACGAAAGAGAGCAGCTTCCTCCAAGATGGTATGTGGCGGGCTGGAGCAGCAGTAGTTAGCAAAACTAATGTCATCTGATCCTCTGGTCTCCCAGAAGAGACATAAGTCCAAAAGGCAGAACTGATTGCCCTTACGAAAGCATTGGAACTAGCAACAGGCAAAAGGGCCACCATTACACTGATAGCCGCTATGCATTTGGCAATGCTAATGTGCACAGGGCTATTTACCAGCAAAGGGGGATATTAACCTCCACTGGGAAAAAAAATAAAGAACAAAGTTGAGATTCTCCACCTTCTCTCAGCAGGGCAGGGCACTAAGGAACTAGCGATAGTGCACTGTCCAGGGCACCAGAAGGGAAACGACCTCGTCGCAGTTAAAAACAGAAGGGCAGATGAGGAAGCTTAATTGGCAGCCCTAAACGGAGTGACTCTGTTAACTTTTTCCACACCAGGGGGATCAACATTCAGGAGACTTGGCCACACTGGAACATTCAGGCAACTTATCATGTGAGGAGACAGATACAGAACTCTGGGACTCTACAGAGCCAAGTTTAAAATTTCAAAAAGCCCACCTTTATGTCAAAGACGTACACTAGCTCACCCACTTAAGCTCAAAGAAGTTATAGGCTCTCTTAAAGGACCGAAGAAAGGATTTATTAATGACTGACTCACAGAGGAAAGAAATAGCTTAGCAGGTGACTAGAGCTTGTCAAGTCTGCCAATTAGTTAATGCTTACCCATCCAAGCTTCCTGCAGGGAAGCGCTTACGAGGAACCAGACCAGGACAATTCTGGGAAGTGGACTTTTCCTGAAATTAAGCCAGGAAGGTATGGACTTAAATATCCCCTAGTCTTTGTAGATACACTTTCATGATTGGTTGAAGCCTTCCCCATGAAGAAAGAAACGGCTCAGACGGTGCTCAAAAAGATTCTAGAAGACATTTTTCCAAGGTTCGGCCTGCCTAAGGTAATAGGGTCCAATAATGGACCGGCATTCGTTGCCCAGGTAAGTCAGGGATTCACCAGGACCCTGAAGATTAATTGGAAGTTACATTGTGCTTATAGACCCCAGAGCTCAGGACAGGTAGAAAGGATGATTAGAACCATCAAAGAGACTTTAAAGAAATTAAGCTTGGAGACCGGCATAAAAAATTGGACTATGCTCCTACCTTAAGCACTGTTTCGTGCAAGAAGTACACCCTCTTCCTCTTTGTGTAAACTCACCACTTATGAAATTCTCTATGGTGCCCCTCCTCCAGTAAGGGACCTAACCCCAACTCTGAGACTTAATTATTCCTTTCACACCCCCTTGCTTGACAGACTTAAAGCCCATGAACAAACACAGCAACCAGCAATACCTGTGGAAAGAGTTGGCCACCGCTTATCAGCCTGGAGACGAGGGAACCCCACATCGATATCAAGTGGGAGTCTTCGTCTATGTGAGACGGCATCAGGTATCATCCCTGGATCGCTGCTGGAAAGGACCATACCAGGTGCTGCTTATAACACCTACAGTGGTGAAAGTGGATGGAATCACTTCCTGGATCTGTGCCACCCATCTCAAGCCTGCGCCCTGTCCAGCATCCGGCTGGAAACTGGAACAGACTGGTAACCCTCTCAAGTTGCGTGTCCGTCGTGTGGGTAGGGCTATGGATTCTTCCCCTGACCACCAGCAGTCCTAATCACCATCAGCCTGTTCAGCAACAATGGCAGCTATAAATCCTACTGGGCAAGTAGTGTGGTCTATTTCACATACAGCCCTCTTATGGACTTGGTGGCCATCTCTCTACCTGGACATTTGTCAGCTTGCCATAGGCCTCTCTGACTAGGATCTCCCTGACATAGAGGACTCCACACAGATCCCACTCAAACCCAAACCAGGGCAACATAGACCACCTTACCCCATGAATTATGGATATCATCTTCCCCAGCTCAGGTGTAAACTAGCCAGTCTTGATTTTTATGTGTGCCCAGCTGATTTCTGAAGTCGCAAACAGGCCCAAACCTGTGGAGGACCCAGTGACATTTATTTTAGATCTTGGGGTTGTGAACAAACGGGAGCTACATGGTTGAACCCAAACTCCCCAGACAGTATCATTCAGGTTGGAAAAAATGACACCTGGATTGATCCCAAGAAATGTGCCGCTAGCCAAGTTGTGTCAAAAACTCGCTGTGGAAAGAATAGTCTATGTTACTCCCTCAATATAACTTTCACTTCCAAAGGAAGGGGCTACCTCAGAACAACATGGTCTATGGAAAATACGTGGGAAATGCGATTCTATATTTATGGCCCTCGTTATGACGTTGGTCACTGGTTCACCATCCTGCTTAAAAAGGAGGAAAATCCCACAGCAATAGGGCCCAATCCCCTCAAGCCAGGAATTAAGCCTCCAAAACCTCCCATGCCTAGATCTACCAGAACCCCTCTACCATCTCATACTTCCCAGTTTCCATCTTTGCCTACTTCCCCAGTCCAGAGTACAGTTGACTCCTGCCCCTGGGAACTAATTAAAGGAACCTTAATTGTACTGAACTCCACACAGTCAGAACTCCTTGCATTTCAACCCATGTATTTGACAGCTTTGTAAATTATTGTGTAATGGTGCAGATACTCCCCAGGGTTCTTTATTATGATGCAGAATCATTTTAAGGTCTACTAGGGGGACAAACAACCTGATTTTGCTGTCATCCAGTGTCCCTTACTCTAGCTATCCTATTGAGGATAGGAGCTGCTGCAGGAGTGGGTACGGGAACAGCTGCTATCATCCATGGGTCACAACAAATGGCCTGATTAGAAACAGCAATAGATCAAGACTGGAAGACATTAGAGACCTCCATCACAGTGCTGTAGGAATCCTTAAACTCTCTCTCTGAAGTTGTTTTACAGAACAGGCCAGGATTAGACCTCCTCTTCATGAGGGAGCAGGGCCTCTGTGCTGCACTGAGAGAAGAATGTTGTTTTTATGCTGACCATACTGGAGTTTTAAGAGAATCCATGAGTAAATTGAGAAAATGCCTTGAAGAGCGCCAGAGAGAAAGGGAGATTCAACAAGGGTGGTTTGAGTCATGGTTTACCCAGTCCTCCTCGTTAACTACACTCCTATCAGGCTTAGCTTGACCCCTGATCATCCTTATGGTGTTGCTAACTGTGGGACCTTGTTTGCTTAACCGCTTAGTTTCCTTTCTCCAGGCTCAAATTGGGCAGGAAAAACTCATGGTAATCCGACAGAAATATGCTCCACTGGCAGAAATAGAGTGTGAGACCCCGCAATAATTATGATTCATTACTTTTAAGATTAAATGTAGTAAGAAAAAGGAGTGGGAAATGAAAGAGTAAAAGAAATTAAAATTGAAACATAAAGAACCAGGTTTTGTAAAGTTTCCAAGCTGCACTCAGAACCTGAAATTCCTGTGGCAGTTAAGACAATTCCCGGAACTGCCAATTAGATGTGTGTTGAAATCTTCCCTGACCACCTACTTACTAAACAACCCCTTCCCAGAAACCGTGCAGCTAATCACGTATACATCTCAGGGCTTCAACCAATCAGTTTAAACGTATACCCCTTCTCAGGGCTAACCAATCACCCCCTGTCCAACCTCTTCCTGCCAATGAATGTGCTAATCATGTTTTTGGTTGTTATTTGATTTTCCCGTGGTATGTTGATTTGCTAAAGGAGGCTATGATGTATGCAAAGTCCCTGCCCTCTCTAAAGAATGTAAATAAACTCTGCTCAAGTTGTTCTTGGGGCTCTTTGTTCTTTGCTCCTCTGAAGTTAGCTCTGAGCCCCAGCATGCTGGACGCCCAATAAACCCTTTGCTGTGGCATGAGACAGTCTCTTGGTGGACTTTTCCTCCGACTTTTGACCGACCTTTTTACCTATGAAGGACCTGAGAGAGCAAAAGTCAAATCCATGTCAACTTCCATGTCAAACAACCTGGTCAGAATGAAGGAATGTGTCTGAATCAGCCTCTCTCTTCTTAATGTAGATTAAATGGACCAAACCAGGCCTGTGTACAGAGCTGTTCCCGGATGCCTATGGTTGATATACCATTCTAACTTGTGAAAGTGTCACAGGAAGTAGGGGCAGCCTCCATCTCATGGGACCATTGGAAGCAACTGTTAGGACAAAGTGGTTTTCCATCGCAGTGACCTCATTCAGTTCCTGAAGGAAGTGACCTACAACACTTCCTTGGTGATGGAACTCTCTGAACTTGGGATCCAGGAAGCTATGCACCCAGAGCAAGTCTTAGTTTCAGTCCCAGTGGTCTCAATTGTTTGAATTTACCAAAGACAGAGTCAGTGTTTCTTGGTACCTACTTATGTGATGATGGCCAAATTTCAGGAGAGCTCTGAAGAGCGGCTTTTTCTGAGAAAGCAGGTAGTGGCTCAACCATGGCTCCTGACAACTTCAAAAAGTTTGCAAAGAAGACCAGATCTGAGATAGGACAGGCCATTTCGTGGGAACATAGTATGGCCCACCAGTCAGAGGACACTCAGGATAGTCACAGTCATACTTGGGGGAAGGAGGTGCCGTTGTGGGTGTCGGTGTGAGATTGTGGTTTTGTCTCATGTAGGTTTGGACTGGAAAGTTTCTAGAAAGTCGTTTGACAACACGAGTGTTTCTATGTCTGTGTATCCCACTGTATCCGTGGTTGTAGACATTTGAAATGCGAATGCATCAATAATTGTGTCCTGTCTAGTATAAAGCTCCCCAGCATTCTTCTCACCCAATTTAAGAATGGAGTGCGGCTTGCCTAATGGAAGGTGAACAGCTACTATCTTCCTAAGTTCCTCTTTTCTTCCTGAATACTGGCCACTCTCCAGAGTATCCTCATGGTTTTGTTTCCAAGATATGTACCACGTCCAAGCTCTGTTACATGGCCATGTACTGGATAGCTGAAGGGAATGGGAGCATCTCAGAAAACTCAGATATCAGTGTGACCAGTAAAGTCTCAGTGGAGAAACCCTGGTTTGGGCCATTTGCTTACTTATGTTTCTATTACCCTGAATGTCAGGAAGGTCTTTGCCTCAGGCCAACCCTTTGTGAAGCCTGAAGAAAACAGTTTTCAAATGGAAATGAATGGGCATCACCTGTGGCTCTTTGCTTAACTGCTTTGGAAAGGGATGTGTCTGGAACAGCCACTTGGCCCGGTGTGGTGGCAGTGGCTTAGATTCTCAGCACCTGATGGATCTAAAGAAAGTTTCCAAGTGTGCATCCAAAACCAAAATGGCCAAAAGAGCAGTCATTGTGGATGAAGTCTCTCACTTTCCTCTGTAAGCTTCCTGAGCTAAATCAAGTGAGAATAGGGATCATTTGGGTCAAATCATTTCTTCAAATCCCTGCAGAGGCTAGACGATAGGGGCTTGGGTTTTCTATGATACCAATTCACATAAAGAATCTATACCAGACAGTCATTAGTCCTCAAATTGGAGAAGCAGATCAGATATAGGGCAGGCCTATTTGATCACTCTTGGTTCACAGCAAGGGTGTCCAGGCCACCCTTACTTTAGGCAAATGAGGGACAAGGGTGCTTATTTTGAACAGTGTATTGGGCTGTGCCCTTCATGGAAACCTCCAGCCAGAGTTTATGATGAATGTCTATGTGGAAGAAGATGAGGAGCATGTGGGAGTGTTTTAGTTTTAATTGTGGTCATTTGTGTGGTGGTTGTAAGAGATGCCTGGGTCCACCTGGGCTTGAACTCTGGTGTGATTCTTCTTAGAGAATGCGTTATGGAACTGACTTCAGAGAAGTATTGCCATGAATTGTGTTGGGATTTTAGGAGGCCACACATGAGAGTCGCCCTTGGACACTGAGATCTAAGCCCAGAGTGGCTTTCCACAGAGCACTGGGAATCTCAGCCAGGATATCACATGATTTTATTCTGAAAGACTTGGAAGCCATAGTTGAGAGTCAAAACACACATGGACCTTACATTGTAGACCTCAATGGGGCTGGCTTCATGTGACCTTTTGGCCAGTCTTTGGGAACCCTTGCCTGTGAGAGTTCTCTAGATTATTCATTGAAATGTGCTTCCTCTAAATTTAATGGTTCCTTAATGAATTCAAACCCACAGTTTCTCCAACTTCATCTTTGAAAATGGCTAGATAAATACCATGAAATTTTTGAACTTCCCATGGCCACCTGCCACTGGAGAACCTTTGGATGTACAGTTGCTGATCCTGAGTGTACCAGACAGTGCCTTGATTGACTGGGTTTTATGAAAATGGTGTAGAACAGAGATGCCAGTATGTTGGGGCCTGCTGAGTAGTGGGCCAAAAGCTGTTGTGTGCAGGTGTGTGATAAAACATCTGTGGTCGGGACCTGTGATTCTGCCATTGACATCCAAATGACTTGTGGCTGACATGTTACAGACAGGAATCACTTATATGTCTGAAACCTCTCCATAAAAGGCATTTTGTTATATGGAGACGTTTCAGGGCAATGTTCAGAATCAGGTTGCTATGGTCAAAGGGTCAAGCTATGTGGGATAGAAGCCTGGTTGGTGCATTCTCCTGCAGACCCGGACCCACCACACGTGACAGGACTCCCTCCAGCACTGTGTACCAGTTGAACTCATTGTATTTCATGAAGCAAATACCAAACTCCCAGTGCAGTAGAAAGAAACACCATGAAAATTGGAGGATGACCAAATGGCTTCACAATCCACATGCGGAGACACTTAGCTTTCAGTGGCCACAGTTTACCTACAGAGAGAAGTCAGCACTGCTGCCTCATGTTCTTTGAAAAAATTGAAACAATGTTTTCCAGGTCTCATAGATGTAGACCCAGCTTTGATGGTCTCATTTGAATGGAAGCTAAAGCTTCTGACAACAACATATATGTCGAGTGCGCATCGTCAAAGGCATTTTCTCAAGAAGTCTTTAGTCCGGCAGAGCTCCAGGTTTGTGTAGTGTTTACCTTTTAGACCAGGTCGCAAGAAAAGACCACTGACTCCAATTAAAATCAGATTAAAGCAAGCTTATTATTTCCACCACCCTGGCTGCCTCTCCCTCCCAAAACGTCGGGAACAGAAGAGCAGCCCAGCTTTATAGCCCAGAAAGTTACACAAAAGTGGGGTTAAAAATAACAGAATTCTGCCAAGCATCACACTAATGGTAGTTTACATTTTTGTTTGCTGGCCCCAACATCAGAATTTATGAGGACCATTAGAGCCTCAGAGAGTGTCGACTGGCCAGGGAAGTCCAATATTTATGAGGTGTCAACAAAGTTTCAGAGAGGGCTGTTATCTGGTCAGATAGCCAGGCATGGGTGAGTTCAAGGCACGGGCAGGCATTCCAAGCAGGTTCAGATATTGCTGTAATTTATAGTTAAGCCAAAATTATTTTTTCACGGCTTTGTGGCAAGATGGCTCCCAATTTTAATAAAAGATAAGGTTGGATCAATCATTCCCCCCTTTTCTAATGTGTTCCTTTCATATATTTGATTGGGTAGGAAGAGCACTGTGGGAATTTTAATCCCTCAGGTAATAGTCTCCCGATTTTTTGAACTCACCCAAAAACACGTCTCCCTGATTTTACCTGACTTAATTAATTACTTATATTGATATTCTATTTATTTTTGTCTCCATTGTTGTAAGAAGAGAGGCGTCACTCATTTAGACTTCTTCTGAGCTGAGAGAGGGTGACGTGAGGGGGCACCACCTGAGGGACATTAGTCGCCTTTTAGAAGTCAGTTAGGTTTGAAGTCTGGATTGGGAAGAACAGGTAGTAAAGTCATCTGGGGATGGGTTCTTCTATGAGAGAAACAAAAAAACATGAGTACTTAATAAATGTTGCAGCAGCTGGAACATGTCACTGTATAGAAGTTTCCTCACCAGTCTTAAATATTCCCAGTTATCAGGACTGTCAACTTAATATTTAACTTTTAGTGTTATATTTGTCCCTCCCCATAAGATTCAGTTTAATAATTTAATGTCATCTGATCTTGCAAAATACTTTTACTAGTATGACCTCTGTGTCTAATAGAGAAACCTTTAATTCTCTTACTCATTGCTGCATAATCATACTAACAAATACCAAGACTATGTGTTTAGGTTAAGAATATCTGTAGGCCTTAAACTAAAAACTTCTGCCTCTGCAGATAATCTTGATAGCCTCTTTTTATAGTTATCAGGCATTCCTGTCTGAGAATTCTTCTTTGTAGCCTTTAGTCTTACTTATTTTGGGAGGCTAACATAAAGTGTATACCTTAAAATATTATTATTACTATTATTATATAAAATGCCCAGGAATGGCTGTAATTTGTTTTTAACTGTCTTTTCTAAGTTTTTAAGATGAAGCAGTCAAACTGACTTTTGTTTCTATCTATTGTGAACAGTCAGCTGAGCTTTTATGGGAGTCATTCCTGGGGAAACTTGAGAGCAGCTTCTCAGTTCTGCTAGTGCCATTTGCGCTAGGTGGGTCCAGGTCTTGTTTGACCATGTGGCTTCCCTCGGAAGCATCAGGGATGTCTCCCTTCTCTGATGACTCTCCTCTTCGTAGCAAATGCACTGATTGGCTTTCTGTTCTCCAGTGGTCTCATTAATCTCCCTGATCAGGAAGTTATGTGGTTCAGAGTTGCAAAGCTCTTTAGAGAAGTCCGCTGTTCCCTGGATACAGACTGACTCAGAGGGCAAGAGCCAAATATTGGTTTTCTTGTCCCTTTTCATATAACTTTAATTTTAAATCCTAATCTTAAACATCTATCAAATAAATTTTAACAGACTTATATTAAGAGTACTGGGCTTTAATGTCTATAATTTAAAATTATTTATCTTTTTATTATTTGGGACCTGTATTATTCTGTCTGTCTTGTAGGTGATGGCTAATTATCTTAAATTAACCAATGCTGTGTTCTTAAAGCAACACTTCTGTAAAACACTAACAGGGAATCTTTATATCACCCATAAGGAAATTACAAAATAAAATTAACAACAGTAAACAAACTTAGTTCGTGTAATAGCTACCCTAAAATTTTTGGCTGAGTTATACATTATATCCTCTGTTTGAGATGCTAGTAATGTTGACAGGAAAAAAAAACTTTTGAAAATATCTTTAAATGAAATAACATCTGACCTACTGCTTTCGTAGTCATTCTCACATAATAAGATGGGACACAGAGCCTTATCTCAGGTAAGGAAGGGCTCTTTATTAATCTTAAGTGTTTTAATTCTAAAGCTAATCTTTGTTTTTTAAATATCATTTTACAAAGTTTACATAAATTGTTTGAGGTCACATGAACATTAGCTAACACCATATGATATAGCATTTAAAACATGAATTAAAAAAAGGCTGAAAGCTTTTAACCTTTACATAGATTAGGCTCTCATTAACTTAAAATACATTTAAATTGTTCCCCAATATAAAAAGTAACATAAAAGTTTACATATCTTATTGACAACAGGTAAATAAATCCATATATATATATATATATATATATATATATATATATATATATATATATATATTTTTTTTTTTTTTACCATACAACTTCAGAACACCAGCTTGATATAATGCTCTTTTAAAGTTTCTACCTTACAGACTTGTATACCTGGAAGATATGAGCACATTAATAGCATCACAATTGCATTGATTTTTCTACATTTACCAAGTTTAGCTTTTAAAGAAATGGCAGTACAGTGCTCTAAAATAACAGTTCTTATTTAATCAGTTGTTTAATTTTTATGGTTGCTTGCTCTAGAAAAATAAAACTTAATAACCACAATGTTATGGGTAAACTTATGTTTTAAGAAATTTTTGTCTCTTTAACACATGACTGATTTTTACAATCTTATACAGACTTTAGGACAAACTTATACAGACCTTAGTAAATCAATCAGATATCTAACAAAAGTACTCATGAATGAGTAATCCCATATCAAATTTACTTTACTTATTTATCAAAATATTAGACAAATGTATTGAACAGTGTACCATTTTTTGTTGAAGAAAAAGTCCTAGAACCAAGGCATATTAGACCTTTTGTCGGCATTAATATTTTATTAGATTTTTGAACACCTAGAAAAACTTGTAAGGTTAAATTTAAAGACATTTATTTTTATCTGTTTATCCAATTTAAATTGTATCAATTAAATCACTTGAATTAAAGATCTTTGGATCCACGTTTTAAAATTTGTTTTTATGAGTGCTTTTTTTATGAGTGCTCCTTATATGTGTTAATTTGTATAACATATATATGATATAGGGATATATGTATATATAGACATACAACACATAACAAAAGTGTGCACACATAATAATAGTAAAGGCCTTGTAGCTTTTTGCAGTTGAAATCTCCATTGCAATATTTCAAAAACTCCACTGTTGGTCAAAGATAGAGCTGATCAGAATAACATTAACCTAGGTCTGTAGGATCAAATTCATGAGCTCAAAAAAAGAATACAGAATCTAAGGAAAAAAATAAGAGTCCTAGAAAAAATGACTGCCCAGTAATTAATAAATACCATACAATTTACCTTTTTTCCTGCCTTAGGCCTCAGATCAGTCTCCTACTGAGCTTGCAGGCTTCTTTCATTTGCATTTCAACAAAAGTCCTGGCTGAGGTCTGAAAGGAGCAGGGAAAAACTGCTATTCTGAGCAGACACCTCAGGCCTAAGGCATTTTAACCATAATTTTGAGGTTCGGATGTTGAAAATTATGATACAATTTTAAGATGAAATTCACAAAATTTTATATCTTTACATCTTGTTTTGTCAACAGATACCATACTCTGATTTACTATCCTTGTCCAAATTAATGCACTGGTACACACTGTGATATTTTCTCAGTCTACCCAATTCAAAATTAGTGACAAATAAAACTGAATGTTTGGGAAGTTACTTGCCAACTTGGAAGTAGAGTGCTTTAGTTTTCCATCCTAAGTATTTAAGTTATCTGGCATGAATTATCTGAAATCATAAACTAAACAATTACCTAAACCCGACTTTTAACTGCAAGATTGAGCAATGCTACAAAAACCCATCCAGATACCAGATTGTTACAATAAAACATCATCATTTAGACACACATTGAACTAATATCATTCCCAAGAAACAATTTATACTATCAGCACATTATTGCACATGTCTTAAAGGGCCAGAAACAAAGACACAAGACAGACAGAAAGGAGGTCCAGACTATGGCTGACAGACAGAAGCCTTAAAAACAGAGCAGATAAGAGAAAAATTTCCTACACCAGTGGCAGGATAGATGTCCTCACAAGGGGATCAGATGTTTTCACAGAGGGCAACATGAAATGTAATATCAAGGGTTTCCATGGTGACTTTACTGCATTTAGTGTCCCCTTTTTCTTTTTCTTTTTTTTTAAGAAGACAGAGGTGGCATAATCCTTACAGTGCAGGGAACGAAGGAAGGAATTCCTTGAAGCAGCAGGGCTTTGGTAGATGCTGGGAGTCCCTCAGTCCCTCCTATTACTTATGGGACTAGCTCCTCTGGTTTGGTTCCACCCCAATCTCGCTCCATCTCCTAATATTTCAGTAGTCAGCTCTCAAAAAGTTCCAGGGTCGGGGGGTTATCAAAATTTGTAACTTAAATTTCGGTTTCTGACCTTGAAGCGAATTAATACCTATTTAATAATGAGGACAGGGTTTGAGAAAAATAAAAAGGGAGGTTTGCTGCTTTGCTAACAAAGCAGAAACACAGGGGACTCTGCCCAAAGGTTGTGACTCTCTTGAACTGGAGCAACAAGGGGTTTTAAAGGAGTTTCCATTGTTAACCTGGGAGATACTCTGTTCCTTGGTGGCCAGCAGGCATTGCCCTCTGCAGTGGGTGAGTTCCAGGCTGCCAGCTAGGGGCTTTTCTCATCCTGCTTAACAAAGGGGGGTAAACTTCATCACAGTTTTTTAGAACACAGTCCAAAGGGTGTAAGGCTTACTTGCTTTATTACCCATTTTTACGTCCAATATCCTTAAGTTTTTACCACAGAAATCAAACAACAAAATGCACAAAAACAAACAAACAAAAAACATATAGAACACAAAACAAAACACAAAGAAACAGAAACCTGGTGAAGATACAGAAAAACTGAGGAGCAATGAAATGTCTTGCTGAAGCTCCGGGGTAGGAGCTCCTGCGTGCCCGGCTGCACCTTTCTACCCTTTCAGAGAAATTCCATACAGAACAGAACAGAGGACAGAACAATTCTTGTTACTGTCCTGGACAGGAGTACATGTGAGCCTCCCCAGGCCACCTCTCTGTAATCAGAAGACATCTCCCTTAACCAGATATCAGATGTTATAAAGGCACCACCTACCAATGGAGGCCTCCTCCACCAGGTGCTTGCTAATAGTTTTAGTGTGATGGTTCACTGCAGTGCTCCCTGGACCGAAGGCTCACTCCAAGGCTTTGGAACTTGGCTCTCCAGCCCTGAGCCCTGGAGGAAAGGCCAGCGTCAGAATTTCCAGCAGTCTGGTCTTGTGATCTGGTCACGTCATCTCACTGGGGAACTCCAAAATGTTAGACCAGGATGCAAGAAAAGACCACTGACTCCAATTAAAATCAAATTAAGGCAAGCTTATTAGTTCAACCGGCTAGGCTGACTCTCCTTCTCAAAACGGCGGGAAAAAGACAGCATCCCCACCTTTCCTACACCCCAGCTTTATAGCCCAAAAAGTTACACAAAAAGGGAGTATCAGAAAACAGAACTTTGACAAGCATCACACTAACTGTAGTTAACATTTTTTATTTGCTGGCCCCAGCATCAGAAATTATGAGGACCATTAGAGCCTCAGAGAGGGTCGTTGTCTGGCCAGGGAAGGCCAATATTTATGAGGTGTCAGTAAGGTTTCAGAGAGGGCTGTGATCTGGTCAGTAAGACAGGCATGGGTGAGTTCAAGGCATGGGCAGGCATTCCAAGCAGGTTCAGAATTTGCAGTAATTTATAGTAAAGCAAAAATTATCTTTCCATGGCTTTAAGGCAAGATGGCTCCCAATATTAATGAAAGATCAGGTTGAGTGATCACCCCTGTCCCTTCCTTTTGGAAACTCCTCTACCACCTCCAAGGTTGTGAACTCCTGATCATTTTCCATTCCAGATAAGTATTCACAGAATTTCTAACTCTTATCCTCTAATTGTGTCTTACTTGGGGCAAAGGTAATGTCAAAGCATTGTTCTGGATGAGAGTGGGAAGATTATTGTATATCACATATTTGCATACACATTGGATTCATTTTCCAATTTTACATTTGAAATACTGAATTCCTGACACTAACCCATACCCTACTAGACTCTGACTAATAATCCTAATATGATGGTGAAACATAACCCAAGCAGAATAGAAATACAAGCCGTTCAGAGGAGGCATGGTGTGTAGTTGGAATTGCCTTTTGCATTATATAGTATAGGAGCTATAAATCTAGTCAATTTTTTGTTGAAATAATTCTACATGTGTTTTTAAAGTTAACAAATATGGGAATCCTGTCTCCCTTTCTCTGTAGCACACGTATTTTTATATGCACGTAGAGAATCCTACCTTTTATCACACGTACATACTTGTGAGGTGGCTGAATTGGCAGATACAAATTGTGAGAAGAGATCACTACTCCTAAACGCTGTTTGAACTGAAAATTCAACCTATGGGTGAGCTTCCTAGTTCAATAACATTATACATAAATCCATGTTCAGTAAAATGAATATTTTTGCATCTGTGGATTATATATATATATATATATATATATATATATATATATATATATATATATATATATATCATGATGATTTTCGATTGGCATATACATGGCTACTTTTTTTTCTTTTTTTTGGTTGTTCAAAACGTTACAAAGCTCTTGACATATCATATTTCATACATTAGATTCAAGTGGTTTATGAACTCCCATTTTTACCCCAAATAAAGATTGCAGAATCACATTGGTTACATATCCACATTTTTACATAATGCCCTATTAGTTACGGTTGCATTCTGCTACCTTTCCTATACTCTATGATCCCCCCTATTTTCCCCTCCCATCTTCTCTCTCTATCCCATCTACTGTAATTATTTTTTCTCCTTGTTTATTTTCCCATTCCCTTCACAACCTGTTATATGTAATTTTGTATAACAATGAGGGTCTCCCTCCATTAACATGCAATTTCCCTTTTCTCTCCCTTTCCCTCCCACCTCATGTCTCTGTTAATGTAAATCTTTTCTTCCTGCTCTTCCTCCCTGCTCTGTTCTTAGTTGCTCTCATTATATCCAAGAAGACATTTGGTATTTGTTTTTTAGGGATTGGCTAGTTTCACTAAGCATAATCTGCTCTATTACCATCCATTTCCCTTAAAATTCCATGATTTTGTCATATTTTAGTGCTGCGTAATACTCCATGGTGTATAAATGCCACATTTTTGTTATACATTCATCTATTGAAGGGCATCTAGGTTGGGCCCACAGTGCAGCAATTGTGAATTGTACTGCTAAGAACATCGATGTGGCAGTATCCCAGAGGTATACACTATTTTAAGGTCTTCAGGAAATAGTCCGAGAAGGGCAATAGCTGGGTCAAATTGTGGTTCCATTCCAAGCTTTCCCAGGAATCTCCATACTGCTTTCCAAATTGGCCACACCAGTTTGCGGGAACAGCTCTCCTCATAGGCCTGGTTTGGTCCATCTTCTCTACATTAAGAAGAGAGAGGCTTACTCAGACACAACCCTTCATCCTGAACAGGTTGTTTGCCATAGAAGATGACTTTTGGTCTTTCAGGTCTTTCATAGCTGCCTACATCTTCTCCAGGGATCAAATATGCATGGACCTTTGAGGTTCTCAGTAGGTGGCAGATCCCCTACATTGCTGTATTGCAAGACGAACCCTGTCCCTTCTCTTTTGTAAAGTTAGATTGAGGGAACAGTGTATGGTTAGGGTTAATAACATGTTCAATTTGGGTTCGGAATCATTCTGATGGATGAATAATGGTATTGGGAACCTGTGATATTTATAAAACTATAGAGGTGAAATATAAGTATGAAAACAGAAATTTGGTAAGATTTGTAGCCCAGAAGGGAATGAGGCCCTTGATTGGGATACTTAGCTTTTAATTATGTTCTGCACGGTTGTCTCAGATAAATTGATAATCAATAGCATAGGACCTTGTACCTTGGAAGATTGATTGTAGAAGAGAACATCCACTCAAATTGGGATAGTGGGTAGGATAAGGAAGAGAGTCGGTAGGTTTAGGAAGAAGAGTGAGTATAAAATTTGGATCAAATGTTCTTTAGCAATAGGGTTTCATTTATACAGTGAATGTAAATGTCAGCACATGCGAAGAGTCAGTCACAATGATGAACTGCGGAAAATATAGGAAAGAAGATATCAATAGAGACATTACAAAATCAGGCAATTGTAAAGTGAGTGATAGGTTTAGACATTTTCAACAGGATCGAGATTGAATACATAATTTTAGGAAGAAACAAATATGTAGTCACCAATAGAAATGACATTTGAAAGCATTAGGCAAACTGGAAATGGAAGTTTTTAGTAATCCATATTCAACTTCCATTTAGGATTTGGTACAATCATAAGTGTGACCTTTGCATTTTGTGCCCAGAAAATTATTGTGATAAAATATATATGTAGATCATGTGACATGAGTATTTTTTACACCATTTCTGTGAGCAATATTTGAAGACATATAAATTAGTATTGGGGGTACAAAGTGGTGTACCCTGTGTCTATGAATATAGAGATAATGCATGAATAGAACATACTGTAAATAAATAATATAACTGGTTCCACTTTAAATAATGGATTGAATTGTTATCTGAAAATATATAAGAAATCATATATTGACATACAATCATTAATTCCAATTAGTTATATATCTAATTGTAATCTTAGGGTTATTTTTTATCATGAAGTGTGTGTGAGTTTTGCTTCAAAAGTGATTATGGATCGAAAATAATGTGTTTGGAAAGAAGTCTCATGAAATTACCAATCAAGAAATATGGAGGAATCCATGTGTTCTGAAGCAGGAAGTGATTGAAAGTGAAACAAATGCCTATAAATTTGCTAAATTGTGGATGAAATATATATCCTGTGATGTGCATAAACTGATGAAATAGTATGTACCAGTGTTGAATAAAAATGAACGTCAAAATACACATCATGTACCATAAGAATCTACTTGCATTGATGTTAAACTGGGTCAGTTACTGTACAAATATTAGGATTCGCGTGCATCATTCACCGAAGTTAGTTTTCTTTTTTTTTTAAATTTTTATTTATGCTTGTTCAAAACATTACATAGTTCTTGATACATCATATTTGTCACTTTGATTCAAGTGGGTTATGAACTCCCATTTGTACCCCGTATACAGATTGCAGAATCACATCAGTTACACATGCATTGATTCACATATTGCCATACTAGTGTCTGTTGTATTCTGCTGCCTTACCTATCCTCTACTATCCCCCCTCCCCTCCCCTCTCCTACCATCTTCTCTCTCTACCCCCTCTACCTTAATAAATTTCTCCCCATGTATTATTTTTCCCTTTCTTCTCTCTTCCTCTTGTATGTAATTTTGTATAACCCTGAGGGTCTCCTTCCATTTCCATGCAATATCCCTTCTCTCTCCCTTTCCCTCCCACCTCTCATCCCTGTTTTAATGTTAATCTTCTTCTCATCCTCTTCATACCTATTCTGTTCTTAGTTAATCTCCATATATCAAAGAAGACATTTGGCATTTGTTTTTAAGGGATTGGGTAGCTTCATTTAGCATAATCTGCTCTAGCGCCATCCATTTCCCTGCAAATCTATGACTTTTGTCATTTTTTAATGCAGAGCAATACTCCATTCTGTATAAATGCCACATTTTTTTATCCATTCATCTATTGAAGGGCATATAGGTTGGTTTCACAGTCTTGCTATTGTGAATTGTGCTGCTATGTACATCGATGTAGCAGTGTCCCTGCAGCATGCTCTTTTTAGGTCTTTAGGGAATTGACCGAGAAGGGGAATAGCTGGGTCAAATGGTGGTTTTATTCCCAGCTTTCCAAGAAATCTCCATACTGCTTTCCAAATTGGATGCACCAATTTGCAGTCCCACCAGCAATGTACAAGTGTACCTGTTTCCCCACATTCTCACTAACACTTGTTGTTTGACTTCATAATGGCTGCCAATCTTACTGGAGTGAGATGGTATCTTAGGGTGGTTTTGATTCACCTTTCTCTGACTACTGGAGATGGTGAGCATTTTTTCATGTACTTGTTGATTATATGTCCTCCTCTGAGATGTCTGTGGAGGTCCTCGGCCCATTTGTTGATTGGGTTATTTGTTATCTTATTGTTTAATTTTTTGAGTTCTTTGTATACTCTGGATATTAGGGCTCTATCTGAAGTGTGAGGAGTAAAGATTTGTTCCCAGAATTTAGGCTCCCTATTTACCTCTCTTATTGTTTCTTTTGCTGAGAAACAACTTTTTACTTTGAGTAAGTCCCATGTGTTGATTCTAGTTATTAACTCTTGTGCTATGGATGTCCTATTGAGGAATTTGAAGCCCGACCCCACAGTATGTAGATCGTAGCCAACTTTTTCTTCTATCAGACGCCATGTCTCTGATTTGATATCAAGGTCCTTGATCCATTTTGAGTGAACTTTTGTGCATGCAAGAGAAAGGGATTCAGTTTCATTTTGTTACATATGGATTTCCAGTTTTCCCAGAACCATTTGTTGAAGATGCTATCCTTCCTCCATTGATGCTTTTAGCTCCTTTATCAAATAGAAGATTGTTGTAGCATTGTGGATTAATCTCTGTGTCCTCCATTCTGTACCTTTGGTCCACCCGCCTGTTTTGGTACCAGTACCATGCTGTCATTGTTACTATTGCTCTGAAATTTAGTTTGAAATCTGGTATCGCTATACCGCCTGATTCACACTTCCTGGTTAGAATTGCTTTTGATATTCTGGATATTTTATTTTTCCAAATGAATTTCATGATTGCTTTCTCTATTTCTACAAGAAATGCCGTTAGGATTTTGATTGGCATTGCATTAAACCTATAGAGAACTTTTGGGAATATCACCATTTTGATGATGTTAGTTCTCCCTATCCATGAACAGTGTATATTTTTCCATCTTCTAAGATCTTATTCTACTTCTCTTTTTAGGGTTCTGTAGTTTGCATTGTATAAATCTTTCACCTCTTTTGTTAGGTTGATTCCCAAGGATTTTATTTTTAT
This sequence comes from Callospermophilus lateralis, assembly GCF_048772815.1. Lineage (NCBI taxonomy): Eukaryota > Metazoa > Chordata > Mammalia > Rodentia > Sciuridae > Callospermophilus > Callospermophilus lateralis. Next base: position 244,928 of record NW_027511113.1, read on the forward strand.
TTTTTGAGGATATTGTGAATGGAGTGTTTTTTTTCTCATTTCCGTTTCAGAAGTTTTGTCACTGATATACAGAAATGCCTTTGACTTATGAATGTTGATTTTATATCCTGCCACATTGCTGAAATCATTTCTTAGTTCTAGTAGTTTTTTTTTTTTTTGTAGACCCTTTTGGGTCTTCTATATATAGAATTATGTCAGCTGCAAGTAGTGATAATTTAAATTATTCTTTTCCTATTTTCATGCCTTTAATTTCTTTCATCTGTCTAATTGCTCTGGCCAGTGTTTCGAGAACTATATTGAATAGAAGTGGTGGTAGAGGACATCTCTGTCTTGTTCCAGATTTTAGAGGGAATGCTTCAATTTTTCTCCATTCAGAATAATGCTAGCCTGAGGCTTAACATAGATAGCTTTTACAATGTCGAGGTAAGTTCCTGTTATCTCTAATTTTTCTAATGTTTTGAACATAAAGGGATGCTAAGGGTCTATTGTTCTTATTTATTTTTCGCAGAACCAAGCTTTAGTTTTGTAATTTTTTCAATAGTTTCTTTTGTTTCAATTTTGTTGTTTTCCGCTCTGATTTTAGTTATTTCTTGCCTTCTGCTACATTTGCTGATGTTTTGCTCTTCCTTTTCTAGGGCTTTGAGATGAAGTGTGAGCTCATTTATTTGTTGTTCTTTCCTATTTTTGAGGAATGACGTCAAGGTGGTGAATTTCCCTCTTAAAACTCCTTTCATTGTGTCCCATAGATTCCGATATGTTGTGTCTGTATTTTCATTTATCTCGAAGAATTTTTTGATTTTCTCATTTATGCCTTCTGTAACACATTAATCATTCAGTAAAATGTTGTTCATTTTCAATGTGATGTAGGATTTTTCCTTCCTTCTTTTTCATTGGTTTCCAGTTTCATTCCATTATAATCAGATAAAATTCATGGTATTATGTCCACCACTTTATATTTATTGAGGGTTGCTCTATGGCATAATATATGGTCTATTTTTGAGAAGGATCCATGTGCTGCTTAAAAAAAAAAGTATATCCACTTGATCATGGTTGATATATTTTATATATGTCAGTTAAGTCTAGGTTATTGATTGTGATATTGAGTTCTATAGTTTCTTTATTCAACTTTTATTTGGAGGATCTGTCCAATGGTGAGAGAGGTGTGTTGAAGTCACCCATAATTATTGTGTTGTGGTCTATTTGATTCTTGAACTTGAGGAGAATTTGTTTTATGAACGTTGCAGCACCATTTAATGGTGCGTAAATATTGATAATTTTTATGTCTTGTTGGTGAATGGTTCCTTTTAACAGTATATAATTTCCTTCATTATCCCTTTTGATTAAATTAGTCATAAAGTCGATTTAATTCGATTTGAGGATGGCCACCCCTGCTTGCTTTTGAGGACCGTGTGCATGGTATATTTTTTCCCAACCTTTCACCTTCAGCCTGTGTATGTCTTTTCCATTCAGATATGTCTCCTGGAGGCAACATATTGTTGGATTTGTTTTTTGAATCCAAGTTACAAGCCTATGTTGCTTTATTGGAGAGTTTAAGCCATTAGTGTTTAGAGCTACTATTGATATATGGTTTCTACTGCCATCCATGTTTGAATATTTATCGTTTTTTTAAATTTACTTTGTTTCTCCATGATTAGCTTTTCCCCCGCCCTCTGTCATTACTGAGGCACTTCCCACTGATGGTTTTGGTTGTTGTTTTTTATCTCTTCCTCGTGTAGTGTTTTGCTCAAGACACTTTGCAATGGTGGTTTTCTTGCTGCAAATTCTTTTAGCTTTTCTTTATCATGAAAGATTTTTATTTCGTTGTCGTACCTGAAGCTGAATTTTGCTGGATACAGAATTCTTGTTTGGCATCCATTGTCTTTCAATGTTTGAAATACGTTGTTCCAGGATCCTCTCACTTTCAGTGTCTGTGATGAAAAATAGGTTGTTAACTATATTGGTTTACCCCTGAATGTAATCTTCCTCCTTTCTCTTGAAGCTTTTAATGTTTTCTCTTTGTTCTGTATATTGGATATCTTCATAACAATGTGTCTTGGCGTTGGTCTACTGTGATTTTGTGTGCTCTGTGTCCTGTAAGCATCTTCAATTTGTATATCCGTTTCCTTTTTTATTTCTGGAAAATTTTCTGTAATTATTTCATTCAACAGGTTACTCATTCCCATGGTTTGAATCTCTGTACCTTCCTCTATCCAGATGACTCATAAGTTTGGTTTTTTTATGTTATCCCATATCTCTTGGATGTTTTTCTCGTGATTTTTTACCAGCCTTTCTGTGTTGGCTAGACTCTTTTCAAGATGATATATTTTGTCTTCATTATGTGACATTCTGTCTTCTACTTGCTCCACTCTGTTAGTGATACTCTCAATTGAGTTTTTAATTTGGTTTATCGTTTTCTTCATTTCTAGAATTATTCTTTGAATTTTTATAATCTCTATCTCCTGATATAGAAGATTAACTTCTTCTTTTATCTGTTTATGTAATTCATTTTCAATGTGTTCTTTCACTGTATTTATTTGCTCTCTCGTATCCTCTTTAAGGTTTCATTCCATCTGTCTAAGGTATTCCTTGAGTTTTTTATATGACCATTTTTCTGATGATTCTAGGACCTCCTGAATATTTAGGTTATCCTTCATTGTTTGTACTCCTTTTCTTTCTTGCTTTTTTATGCTGCTCATGTTACTTCTTGTTTGTTTGAGTGCTGAGTTACTGCTTATTCTTATAAATTTATTTGAAGCTTGGGAGGAAAGATATCAGAAGGGATGGGAAGAAGTCACTAAAGAGAATGAGAATAGGCAGGTAGAATTCAAGGATGAGGGAATAAGAAAATTGAAAAGAAATGAAAAGACAAAAGAAAAAAATAGAAAATAAAGAAAGAAATATTTTTTTAAAAATAATAATGATAATTAAAAATGAAAATTAAAATTTAAAATAATAATAATAATAGTAAAATTTAAAAAAAAAACATTAAAATAAGTTAAAGAACAACAACAAAAAATGAAAATGAAAGAAAAAAAGTAAAAATAAAATAATAATAATAATAATACATGCAGTCATAGAGTTCAATTAACTTCTCTTCCAGTAGGTGGAGCTGTGCTCACTGGTCCAAGCTTCTCCTCTCAATAGGTGGGAACCAATCACTGTGCAGCAGCTCTTCCTCCCAGACTGGGCGGTTCTCCAATCCTGAGTGCCTAGGACCTACTCTAGTGTTTCCTCAAGCCAGGCTCCGCTCAACTGTGACACTAACCACAATACTTGCTACACGTCAGGTCTCTGTTCCTGGTAGTCCTGTTTTCATCAACGCCTGCCACTGTCTCCCTGTTTGCCTCCCTCAGACCCTAAGTTTGTAGAGCTTGGGGCTGGGAACCCCCAGCGAATTTGCTTGCTCTCTGGTATCCATGCCCACATTAGCTGGTGTAAGAGACCTCAGTTGTCAGCACTGGTGGGAGCGGTAGCCGGGAATTCCATGCCACGAGTCCCACAGCACACATGATTCCCTCGGTCTGGCCATCTTTCTCACGGGAGACCTGGGAGGGCCCCTTAAAGGAGAGCTGGAAGGGGCCCTTAATGTTTCCCCGCTGTGTGGAGAGAGATGCATAGGGAATTACACACCTGTCGTACTGGTTTCAATGAAGTTATCTCCTCTGCCCATGACGTCAGTTCTCTTCTATGGTGGTATCCCATGCAAATGGTGACCGTTCATTCCTTTTGCCAGGTGACCAATGCAACGGATGGGTCCTGACTGTGTCTCCGAAGCCCCATTTCAATTCAGTGGCCTTTTACCTCTGTAAATTCAGAAGGGCCGACCAGTTATTTCAGAGGGAATGTTAGTTCTGAGACACAAGAAGCAGGCAAATCTGAGCTTCTATGCAGCTGATCCGGGCTCTGTGTGTTTTCTGAGGGGCCCAGACTGTTCGCACCAGATCCATGTCAGGTCAGCATTGCCTAGTGATTCTGAACAAACAGCATTTAGACAGTTTATGACTCCCTATGCCTGCGCAGCTTAAGAGGTCAGAGACTTGATTTCTCCATGTTCGCCACCATGTTGGATCTCCTATATTGCTACTTTTTAATGTCTGTGCGTGTGCGTGCATATATATATATATATATATATATATATATATATATATATATATACTCTCCAGATTTTTCAAAATATGAAATATATGTGTCTTATTATACGCTCCCTAAATTCATTCATATTCATATATGTGGATTTATAACAAACTTTCCACAAGATTATACTCAGAAATAATCATCCACCTGAAATATATATTTCTTTCCTAGTACTGAAAAGTAACTTCATAGAATGGTGAATACAAACTCTAATATTTCTACAGATACTTACCCAGTGTAACATCAATGCAAGTAGATTCCTAGGGGACATGATGTGTATTTTGACGTTCATTTCTATTCAACACTGGTACATTACTATTTCTTCAGTTTTTGCACATCATAGGATATATATTTCATCCACAAGTTAGAAAACTTGTAGGCATTTGTTTAATGATCAGTCACTTCCTGCTTCAGAACACATGTATTCCTCCATGTTTCTTGACTGGTCTTTTCATAAGACTTTTTCCAATCACAATATTTTCATTTTTCATTATCTCTTATGAAGCAAAACTCAAACACCCTTCATGATAAACCATAATCCTAAAGTTACTATTAGATGTATAACTGGTTGGAATGAATGATTATATATCAATATAAGATTTCTTATATATTTTTAGATATCAATTCAATTCATTATTTAAAGTGGAACAAGTTAAATTATTTATTCACAGGATGGTCTATTCATGCATTATCTCTATATTCATAGACACAGGGTACACCTCTGTGTACCCCTAACACTAATGTATATGTCTTCAAAATATTGCTCCCAGAAATGGTGGAAGAAATACTCATGTCACCTGATCCACATATATATTTTATCACAGTAAAATTCTGAACAAAAAATGTAAAGGTCACACTTATGATTGTACCAAAGTCTAAAAGGAAAGTGAACATGGATAACTAAAAACATCCATGTGAAGGTTGCCTAATGCTCTCAAATGTCAATCCTATTGGTGACAACATATTTGTTTCTTCCAATGATTATATATTCAAACTAAACCCTGTTGAAAATGTCTAATCCTATAACTCACTTTATACTTTGCCTGATTTCATAATGTCTCTATTGATACCTGCTTTCCTACTTATTTTCCCCAGTTCATCGTTGTGACTGACTCTTCACATGTGCTGAAATTTTCATTCATTCTCTAACAGAAACCCTATTGCTAAAGAACTTTTGGTCCAAATCCTATACTCACTCTTCTTCCTAAACCTACCGACTATCTTCCTAATCCTACCGACTATCCATTTTGACTGGATGTTCTCTTCTACATTAAATCTACCAAGGTACAAGGTCCTGTGCTTCAAATCATACCTAGATTTCTGTTTCCATACTGATATTTCACCTCTATATTCTTGTAATTATCGCACGTTCTCAATACCATTATTCATCGCCCAGAATGATTTCTAACCCAAATTGAACCTGTTATTAACCCTAAACATACACTGTTCCCTAAATCTCATTTTACAGAAGAGCAGCAACAGAGTTGTTCTTAAAATACAGGGAATTAGGGGACCTTCCACCTGCTGAAAACCTCAAAGGTCCATGCAGAAATAATACTTGGAGAAGTTGTAGGAAGGTATGAAAGACCTGAGAGAGCAAAAGTCCTATTCCAAGTCAAACAACCTGGTCAGGATAAAGGGATGTGTCCGAATCAGCATCTCTCTACTTATTTTAGAGAAGATGGACTAAACCAGACCTGTGTGGAGAGCTGTTCCCAGGTGTCTATGGTTGATATACCATTCTAACTTGTGAAAGTGTTCCAGGAAGTAGGAGCAGCCTCCATCTCATGGGACCCTTGGAAGCAAGTGTTAGGACAAAGTGGTTGCCAAGGCAGTGGCCTCATTCAGTTCCAAAGAAAGTGACATACCTCATTTCCTTGGTGATGGAATACTCTGAACTTGCTATCCAAGAACCAAGACACCGAGAGGCAATCCCAGTCCATGTCCCTGTGGGCTCACTTGATTGGATTTTCCAAGGACAGAGTCAGTCTTTCTTGGTACCTCCTGATGTGAGTATAGCCAAATACCAGGAGAGCTCTGAAGAGATACTTTTCCTGCGAAAGCAGGTAGTAGCTGGCCACTTTTTCCTGACAACTTCACAGAGTTGGTCAAGGAAACCAGATCTGATAGAGGACACGCCATTTTGGGGGAACATAATATGGCCCACCAGTCAGAGTTAACTCCGGAGAGTCACAGACCTACTTGAGGGAAGGAGGTGCATTTGTGAGTGTGGGTTTGTTGTTTTGTCTCATGTTCAGAGAATAGGTACGAAAGGCGGTTTGTTTGATTTGAAGTGAACTGTTTCTAGTAAGTCGTTTGACAAGATGAGTGTTTCTATGTCTGTGTATCCCACTGTGTCCGCGGTTGTAGACATGAGAAAAGAGAATGCAACAATGGATGTGTCCTGTCTAGTAGAAAGCTTCCCATTATGCATCCTGCCTAATTTATGAATAGAGTGCGGCTTGCCTTATGGATGGGCAATACGTACTACCTTCCTAAGTCTCTGTTTTCTTCTGAATTCTGGCCACTCTCCAGAATAGGCTCATGGTTTTGTGTCCAAGATATGTAACACCTCCAAGGTCTGTGACATGGCCATGTACAGGAAAGCTGAAGGGAATGGCCAGCATCTCAGAAAACTCAGATATCAATGTGACCAGGAAAGTCTCAGTGGATATACCCTGCTTTTGGCCTTTTGCTTACCTATTGTTCTGTTGCCCTGAATATCAGGAAGGTCTTTGCCTCAGGCCACCCCTTTGTGAAGCCTGAAGAAAACAGTCTTCAAATGGAAATGAATGGGCATCACTTGTGGCTCTTTCTTAAATGCTTTGGAAAGGGATGTGTCTGAATTAGCCTCTTGGCCTTGTATGTGGCTGTGACTTTGATTCTCAGCAGCTGATGGATCTAAAGAATGATCCCATGTGTGCATCCAAAACCATAATTGCCAAAAGATCAGTCATTGTGGATGAAGTGTCTCGTCTTCCTCTGTTAGGTTCCTGACTTCCATTAAGTGAGAATTGGTATTCCTTGGGTCAAATGAGTTCTTCAAATCACTGCAGAGGTGCTTAGGTTTTTGCATGACTCCAAATCACATAAAAAATCTATAATTGAAAGTCAGTAGGCCACAAATTGGAGAAACAGAGCAGTATTAACGGGAGGCTTATTTGATCACTCCTGGTTCACAGGAAGGGTGTCCAGGCCAACATGACTTTAGGCAAATGAGGGGCAAGGGAGTTTATTTGGACACTGTCTTTGGGTGAGCCATTCATGGAGACCTTCAGCCAGAGGTTACGATGAGTGACTATATGGAAGAAGATGAGGACCTTGTTTGAGTGTTTTGGTTTTAATTGTGGTCATTTGTGTGGTGGTTGTAAGAAATATCTTGGTCCACCTGGGCTTGAACTCTGGTTGGATTCCCCTTAGAGACTGCGTTCTGGAACTGAACTCAGAGAAGTATTGCCATGAATTGTGTTGGGATATTAGGAGGCCACGCATGAGAGTCGCCCTTGGAAACTGAGATCTAGGCCCAGGGTGGCTTTCCACAGAGCACTGAGAATCTCAGCCAGGATAACACATGATTTTATTCTGAAAGACTTGGCAGCCATAGTTGAGTGTCAAAACACACATGGACCTCACATTGTAGACCTCAATTTACCTATCTTCATGTGACCTTTTGGCCACTCTTTGGGAAGCCTTGCCTGTGAGTGTTCTCCAGAGCTTTCATTGAAAATGAGCTTCCTCATTATTTAATGGTTTCTGAATGAATTGAAACCCACAGTGCCTCCAACTTCATCCTTAACAATGGCTAGATGAATACCATGTAGTTATTAAAATTTCCATGACCAGGTGGCACTGGAGAACCTTTGAATGTCCTGTTGCTGATCATGAGTATACCAGACAGTGCCTTGATTGACTGGATTTCATGAAAATGTTGTAGAAAAGAGATGCCAGTACGTTTGAGTCTGCTGAGTAGTGGGCCTAGAGCACTGGTGGGCAGGTGTGTGAAAAAACATCAGTAGTAGGGCCATGAGGATCTACCATTGGATTCCAAATGGCTTGTGACTGACATGGTGCAGCCAGCAGATCCTTATTTGTAAAGTCATCTTTTTATATGGAGAGGTTTCAGGGCAATGTTCAGAATAAGGGTCATATGGACAAGGGGGCAATGGGGCAAGCTATGAGGGATAGAAGCCTGGTTGGTGCATTCTCCTGCACACCCTGACCCACCACACGTGACATAACTCCCTCCAGCACTGTGTCTCAGTTGGGCTCCTTGTATTTTATGAAGCAAATACTAAACTCTCAGTGCAGCAGGAAAAACACCACAAAAAGTGGAGGAGGACAAAATGGCTTCACAGTTCACATGGGGAGACATTTAGTCACCAGTGGTCACTGTTTACCAACAAAGAGAGGATTCAGGCCTCCTGCTTCATGTTAATTGGAAAATAAGAACCCATGTCCTTCAGGTCAAAGTGATGGAGACCCACCTTTGATGTTCTCACTACAAAAGAAGATAAAGCTCCTGAAAACAACCTAAATTTCAAGTGCCCAACCTCAGAGTGAGATTCTCAAAAAGTCCTTAGGCCAGAAGAGCTCCATGTTTGTGGAGTGTTTACCCTGTCCCTTACTTTTAGAAAGTCCTCTACCTCCACCAAAGATGTGAAATCTGGACCATTTTCCATTCCAGAGAGCTATTCACAGATTTTCTAACTCTTCTCCTATAATTGTGTCTTACTTGAGGCGAAAGTAATGTTAAAGCATTGTTCTGGATGAGAGTGGGAAGATTTTTGTGTAGCATATATTTGCATACACATTGGATTCAATTTCCTATTTTCTATTCGAAATACTGAATCCCTGACACTAACACATACCCTATCAGACTCTGAATACTATTTCTAATAGGATGGAGAAAAATAACCCAAACAGAATAGAAATACAAGCAGTTTAGAGGAGTCATGGTGTATATTTGGACTTGCCTTTTGCATGATACAGAGTAGGAGTTAAATCTAGTCAATTTTTTGTTGAAATAGTTCTCCATGTGTTTTTAAAGTTAACAAATTGTGAATTCCTGTCTCCCTTTCTCTGTAGCCCATTCAGCACATATATTTTTATATGGATATATAGAATCATACCTGGTACCACACATACATTCTTGTGAGGTGGATGAGTTGGCAGATACAAATTGTGAGAAGAGATCACTCCTACTAAACCGTGTTGGAACTGAATATTCAACCAATGGGTGAGCTTCCATGTTCAGTAAAATGAATATTTTTGGATCTGTGGATGATATATATTTTATGATGAATTTTGATTGACATATATGTTGCTATTTTTTTTTCTGTGTGTGTGTGTGTTTTGTGTCACTCACCTGTTCTGTAAAACAACTTCAGAGAGAGAGGTTAAAAATTCATGCAAAGCTCTGATGGAGGTATCTAATATCTTAGTTTTGGTCTATTGCTTCTTCTAATTGGGTCATTTGTTGTGTCCCATGGACGAGGGCAGTGGTTCCTGTGCCCACCCCTGCAGCAACTCCTATTCCGAATAGGATGGCTAAAGTGAGGGATATATGTTCCCAGTTGAAACGGGTTGTATGCCCCCCTATTTGATCTTCAAATGAACCTGCATCATGATAGAGCACTCTGGGAAACATCTGCACCATTACACAATTAATCACATCTGTTGACCATTTCATGAAAACATAAACAATGTTTAATTATATACAATTATGCTGTTGTAGGGACGGACAAGGCAAGGCACCTAAGATAGCAAAGAAGACAGCGAAACCGTCCTATTTGGTTGCAACCATATTCAGAGGGCATTGCTTCTGTTGTAATCAATTATTCTCCTGAAACTCAAGTATAGGTAGTTTCAGAATTTTGTACCCAACATGTAAGGGAAGGGGCTCAGAAGTTCACAGTCTGCAGAAGTTCAAAAAAGCCGTTGTTGTTTCTGTTTTTTCCTCGGTTCTGGGAAAGTTAACTTTTCAAGGACACCTGGGAGGGAAAGAGCTTTTTCCTACCTTTCTTATTTTTCGCCCCTGACAGCTGTTACCATGGAGCCCTGATGGTAACTTCTTTATCTTAGAAATATAGCCATCTCTGTAAAGCCCCAGCTCACGGCCAGAGGCCTTGTTCATATATTTTGTGGAAAACAAGTAATGGGTGTCTAGCATAGAAGTGCTTATTTTTTTAGCCAGTGGCCAAGTAGAACAAGGCAACACTAAAAGAGGAAGTTTATCTACATTGAACTCTTTTATAGGGACTCTTTTGCTGAAAGTCCTAAAGTCAGCCATGGTGAAGACTTCTGTAGAAAGTCAGTTAAGAATTTTCTGTAGGCCTGGTACAGAAGGGGAAGACAGGGAAGGTGGGGCTGACAGCAGCTCCGAGGATCTGAGAATAAGGAAGGAGAGATGTAAAAGAATAATGGGAAAGGGGTTTGGTATTTTCCTAGTAACAAAAACTTGAGCTGCAGAACAGGTAGAGCAGAGGGGAAGACAAGAGTGAGTATCCCAAAATGCATGTGAGGGACTTTAAATTTTTAGTAAACTGTTTTCAGTGATGACAAAGCAACTTTAAAGGCCATTTTCATTACATCTTTGATAGGAGTCTGAGGGCTCTCCTCTGCTAGTTTCAGCTTTGTGTTAGCTGGTAAGAGGACCTGGTGGGACCCGGTGCGGGCACGGACAGGAGAAGAGAGGAGTGAGTCGGTGGATGAGAACCTGAGTACCTGCTAACTCAGCAAGGGGGCGATGGTCTGAGAACCGGGAGAGTTTTGGGTTTTTGATCTAATAATTGGAGGGGAGAAATCAGGTTGCTGAGGTGAGAGTGACAGCAGAGACTCTGGAGCACAAGGCTGAAGGTGAGGATCTATTGGATAAGCATAGTTCAGGATATGAGTGAAGGATGGAAAAGGCCTGCCCATAGGGGAATCTCCTTTCACCCTTTTGAGCACTTGCAGAAGTTAAAAAGGTCACACAGGGCTGGGGATGTGGCTCAATTGTAGCACGCTCGCTTGGCATGCGTGCGGCCCGGGTTTGATCCTCAGCACCACATACAAACAAAGATGTCGTGTCCGCCAAAAACTAAAAAATAAATATTAAAAATTCTCTCTGTCTCTCTGTCTCTCGCCTCTCTCTTTAAAAAAAAAATGGTCACGCAGAATTTGAGGATCTAGAGACCCCTCTGGGGGCCATCGGTTTTGGTTATCTAATTGGTAATATGGCCAATGCTGTGTACTGAATTTGATGAGGAGTTTGTGTTCCATCAGGCAGCCCCTGTATGCTCACATCCCCATGACGTACAGAAAAAGTCGGCCAGGCATTCTGGAATTACTAAAAAGGAGTGATGGATTTTTCCTTTCCCCAGGTCCATGATCCTCTTAGTTGTACAAGTCCGATATTTACTGCCATTAGCCCCTTGAACTAGAGACCTTTTATTTGATAGAGGGCCCAATGGGGCCTTAAGCGCTGAGTTTGTTGCCCCTGTATCCCCTTCAAAGTTTACTGGGGTCTCCTCCACTTCAAAAGATACGGTGAGCTCAGGGAGGGGATCTGAGCCCCGACTTTCGTAGTCATGCTGAAGAGTCAGAATGGCTGGCTGGCTTGGCTGCCTCTTTCTAGGGCACTCTTGAACCCAGTGTCCTCTTTCTTTACAGTAGGCACATTGATCTGAGGTCAGGGGTGGCCTCTGGCGTGGGACCAGGTATCCCTTCCTGTCTCCCTGTTTCTTAATTTCTGGCCCTTTTGTTGTTGTGACCGGGACCTTAGTCAACTCCTTAGTCTGTCTTTTGTTTCTTTTATCGTCCTTTTGCTCCCTTCTCTTCCTCAGTTTCTCTCTTATAGTATACTTTCTCGGCTTCTCTGACTAAATCTCTCAAAGTCATATCTTGTAATCCATCTAAGCATTGTAACTTTCTTTAAATATCCAAGGCAGCATGCCCAATAAAGGCCATTGTGACAGATGCTTTTTGATCCTCTGCATGAGGAACGAAAGGAGTATATCTCCTATATGCCTCCGTAATTCTCTCTAGAAACATAGAGGAAGATTCATCAGGCCCGCAGGCGTGGTAGCCACGTCACCCCAAATGGAGTAGGGAAATAGCAGTGCCGCTGCCCGTGCCCGGATAAGGCCCAGTCACCAGCTGGTGTGGTAGTCACGTCACCCAAATTGTAGTAGGGGCCAAGCAGGCCTCCGCCCACGCCCGCAACAAAAGCAGACCTGTGACTGACCTGCGGAACAGGCACAGCGGCCTGCCACCATGGTAGACATGACACCCCAATTGGAGTAGTGGCAGAGCAGAGCTTTCTCCCGCGCCCAGTACAAGCACAACGGCCAACCGGCGTGGTAGTCACGTCAACCCAATTGGAGTAGGGGCAGAGCAGAGCCTTTGCCCGCACCCAGAACAGGCCCAGCGATCTGCCAGCATGGTAGTCACGACACCCCAATGGCAGTAGGGCCAGAGCAGAGCCACCACCCGCTCCCGCAAGGTAGGCAGACCTGCAACCGACAGGCGGAACAGGCCCAGCGGCCTGCAAGCGCGGCAGACACGTCAACCCATTTGGTTCTTTGAAAAAATAAAAAAAATCGACAGAACATTAGCCATGCTAACGAAGACAAGAAGAGAGAGAACTCAAATTACTAGCATATGGGATGAAAAAGACAACATCATAACAGATATTTCAGATATACAGAAGATAATCCGAAATTATTTTGAATCTTTGTACTCTAATAAAATAGAAGACGGTGAAGGCGTCGATAAATTTCTTAAGTCATATGATCTGTCCAGATTGAGTCAGGAGGATATAGACAACCTAAACAGACCAATATCAATTGAGGAAATAGAAAAAAAACATCAAAACACTACCAAGTAAGAAAAGCCCAGGACCTGATGGGTATATAGCAGAGTTTTACAAAATATTTAAAGAGGAACTAATACCAATACTTTTCAAGTTATTTCAGGAAATTGAAAAAGAGGGAATTTTTCCAAATTCATTCTATGAGGTCAACATCACTCTGATTCCTACACCAGACAAAGACACTTCAAAGAAAGAAAACTACAGACCAATATCTCTAATGAACCTAGAGGCAAAAATCCTCAATTAAATTCTGGCAAATCAGATACAAAAGCATATCAAAAAAATTGTGCACCATGATCAAGTAGGATTCATCCGTGGGATGCAAGGCTGGTTCAATATACGGAAATCAATAAATGTTATTCATCACATCAATAGACTTAAAAATAAGAACCATATAATCATCTCGATAGATGCAGAAAAAGCATTCGACAAAGTACAGCATTCCTTTATGTTCAAAACTCTAGAAAAACTAGGGATAACAGGAACATACCTCAATATTTTAAAAGCAATCTATGCTAAGTCTCAGGCTAGCATCATTCTGAATGGAGAAAAATTGAAGGCATTCCCCCTAAAATATGGAACAAGACAGGGATGCCCTCTTTCACCACTTCTGTTCAACATAGTTCTCGAAACACTGGCCAGAGCAATTAGACAGACAAAAGAAATTAAAGGCATATAAATAGGAAAAGAAGAACTTATATTATCACTATTGCAGATGACATGATTCTATACCTAGCAGACCCAAAAGGGTCTACAAAGAAACTAATAGAGCTAATAAATGAATTCAGCAAAGTGGCAGGATATAAAATCAACACTCATAAATCAAAGACATTCCTGAATATCACTGACAAATCCTCTGAAACGAAAATGAGGACAACCACTCCATTCACAATATACTAAAAAAAAAAATAATAATTGGGAATCAACCTAACAAAAGAGGTGCAAGTTTTATACAAGGAAAACTACAGAACCCTAAAGAGAAAAATAGAGGAAGATCTTAGAAGATGTAAAAATGTACCCTGTTCATAGATAGACAGAACTAACATCATCAAAATGGCGATATTACCAAAAGTTCTCTATATGTGTAATGCAATGCAATTCAAAATCCCAACGGCATTTCTTGTAGAAATAGAGAAAGCAATCATGAAATTCATATGGAAAAATAAAAGACCCAGAATAGCAAAAACAACACTAAGCAGGAAGTGAGAATCAGGCCGTATAGCGATACCAGACTTCAAACTATACTACAGAACAATAGTAAAAAAAATAGCATGGTACTGGTACCAAAACAGGTGGGTGGACCAATGGTAAAGAATAAAGGACACAGAAACCAATCCAAAATAATACAACTATCTTATATTTGATAAAGGGGCTAAAAGCATGCAATGGATGAATGATAGCATCTTCAACAAATGGTGCTGGGAAAACTGGAAATCCATATGTAACAAAAAGAAACTGAATCCCTTTCTCTTGCCATGCACAAAAGTTAAATCAAAATGGAACAAGGAGCTTGATATCAAATCAAGACATGGTGTTTGATAGAAGACAAAGTTGTCTACGATCTACATACTGTGGGGTCGCCTCCAAATTCCTCAATAGGACACCCATAGCACAAGCGTTAATAACTAGAATCAACACATGGGACTTACTCAAACTAAAAAGTTTTTTCTCAGCAGAAGAAACAGTAAGAGGGGTAAATAGGGAGCCTACATCCTTGGAACAAATCTTTCCTCCTCACACTTCAGATAGAGCACTAATATCCAGAGTATACAAAGAACTCAAAAAATTAGTCAATAAGATAACAAATAACCCAATCAACAAATGGGCCAAGAACCTGAACAGACACTTCTCAGAGGAGGACATACAATCAATCAACAAGTACATGAAAAAATTCTCACCATCTCCAGCAGTCAGAGAAATGTGAATCAAAACCACCCTAAGATACCATCTCACTCCAGTAAGTTTGGCAGCCATTATGAAGTCAAACAACAACAAGTGCTGGCGAGGATCTGGGGAAACAGGTACACTTGTACATTGCTGGTGGGACTGCAAATTGGTGCAGCCAAATGGGAAAGCAGTATGGGGATTTCTTGGAAAGCTGGGAACGGAACCACCATTTGACCCAGTTATTCCCCTTCTCGGTCTAAAACCTAAAGACCTAAAAAGAGCATGCTACAGGGACACTGCTACATCGATGTTCATAGCAGCACAATTCACAATAGCAAGACTGTGGAACCAACCTAGATGCCCTTCAATAGAAGAATGAATAAAAAAATGTGGCATTTATACACAATGGAGTATTACTGTGCATTAAAAAATGACAAAATCATAGAATTTGCAGGGAAATGGATGGCGCTAGAGCAGATTATGCTAAATGAAGCTACCCAATCCCTTAAAAACAAATGCCAAATGTCTTCTTTGATATATGGAGATTAACTAAGAACAGAATAGGTATGAAGAGGATGAGAAGAAGATTAACATTAAACAGGGATGAGAGGTGGAAGGGAAAGGGAGAGAGAATGGAAACTGCATGGAAATGGAAGGAGAACCTCAGGGTTATACAAAATTACATACAAAGGGAAGTGAGGGGAAAGGGAAAAATAATACAAGGGGGAGAAATTTATTACTGTAGAGGGTGTAGAGAGAGAAGAGAGGAGGAGAGGGGACGGGAGGGGGGATAGTAGAGGATAGGAAAGGCAGCAGAATACAACAGACACTAGTATGGCAATATATGAATCAATGGATGTGTAACTGATGTGATTCTGCAATCTGTAAACGGGGCAAAAATGGGAGTTCATAACCCACATAAATCAAAGTGTGAAATATTATTTATCAAGAACTATGTAATGTTTTGAGCAACCATATATAAAAATTAAAAAAAAAAAAGATAACTAAATTCGGTGAATAATGCATGAGAATCCTAATATTTCTACAGTAACTGACCCAGTTTAAAATCAATGCCAGTAGATTCCTATGGGACATGATGTGTATTTTGACGTTCATTTTTATTCAACAATGGTACATTACTATTTCATGAGTTTATGCACATCATAGGATATATATTTCATCCACAAATTAGCAAATTTATAGGCATTTGATTCAATTTCAATCGCTTCCTGCTTTACAACATATGCATTCCTCCAGGTTTCCTGACTGGTCTATTCATGAGACTTCTTTCCAAACATATTATTTTCGATTTCCATAATCACTTTTGAAACAAAACTCACACACTGTTCATGATAAACCAAAACACTAATATTACCATTAGATGTATAATTGGTGGGAATGAATGATTGTATATCAATATAAGATTTCCTGTAATTTTTAAGATATCAGTTCAATCCATTATTTAAAGTTGGAACAAGTTATATTATTTATTCACTGTATTGTCTATTCGTACTTTATCTCTAAATTCATAGACACAGGGTGCACCTCTTTGTAACCCCAATACTAATTTTACGTCTTGAATATATTGCTTCCAGAAATGGTGGAAGAAATACTCATGTCACCTGATCTACATATACATTTTATCACAGTAGTATTCTGGACAAATAATGTAATGGTCACGGTTATGATTGCACGAAGGACTAAATTGAAAGTGAACATGGATTACTAAAAACATCTATGTCCAGGTTGCCTAATGCTCTCAAATGTCAATCCTATTGGTGACCACATATTTTTTTCTTCCTAATGTTATGTATTCAAACTCAACCCTGTTGAAAATGTCTAATCCTATCACTCACTTTATACTTTGCCTGATTTCGTAATGTCTCTATTGATATCTGCTTTTCTACATTTTTTCCCAGCTCATCATAGTGACTGACTCTTCATATGTGCTGACTTTAACAATCACTCTGTAACCGAAACCCTATTGTTAAAGAACTTTTGTTCCAAATGGTATACTCACACTTCTTCCTAAACGTACTATCTTCCTATTTCTATCAACTATCCCTTTTTGACTGGATGTTCTCTTCTACATTCAATCATTATAGTAAATGTCCGGCGAGCTTCACAGGAGGAACCCACCAACAGATTATCTCATGCAACAGCAAAGGGTTTATTGAGTGTCCAGCATGCTGGTGCTCAGAGCTCACTTGAATAGAGCAGATAGCCCTGAGAATAGCTTAAGTAGAGCTTATATACATTACCTGGAGAGGGCAGGGAGGGAAGTTTATTGATGGATCGGGGTGAGTGGGCGATTTGCGTGCAACTGGGTGAGGGAGCACATTCTGCAGTTGGGCAGTTGGGGACAGCACATACTGGAAACAAGATTTGCAAGCATTTCTCAAGATTTCAACAGTGTTTTGTTAAGCATACAGAAAAACAGGAAGTGACAAGTACCTATTTTACTAACCTTTTATTCCCCACTTCTTCTTCTGGCTACTTTTAATCATAAAAATGATCATTGGGGGGGTGTCACATTCTATGTATACTAGTAGGGTATTACCATAAGTTTAACTCGTCCAATTTGAGCCTGGAGAAAAGAAATTACACGGATGAGAAAACAGGGTTTAATAGTTAGCAATAACATGAGGATTACTATTGGACCGGCCAGGGTTGATAAAAACGTCGTTAACCAGGAAGACTGTGTGAACCAAGACTCAAACCACCTTTTTTGGGCCTCTCTGTCTCGTTGATGCTTTTCAAGGCATCTTTTTAATTTACTCTTAGATTTTATTACAAGTCCAGTATGCTCGGCATACAAACAACTTTCTTTTCTCAATGTAGCACAAAGCCCCCTTCTCTCATGACGAGGAGGTCCAACCCTCGAGTGGTCTGAAAAACAACTTCAGAGAGAGAGGTAAAAGACTCATGCAAAGCTCTGATGGAGGTTTCTAATATCTTAGTTTTGGTCTATTTCTGTCATTTGTTGGGTCATTTGTTGAGTCCCTTGGACAAAGGCAGTGGTTCCCGTGGCCACCAGTGCAGCAATTTTTATTCCTAATAGGATGGCTACATTGAGAGATATATATTTTCAGTGGAACCGGGTTGAATGCCCCCCTATTTGATCTTCAAATGAATCTGCGTCGTGATAGAGCACTCTGGGAAACATCTGCACGATTACACAATTAATCACATCTGTTGACCATTTCATGAAAACATTAACAATGTTTAAGTATATAGAATCATGCTGTAGTAGGGAAGGACAAGGCAACGCACCTAAGATAGCACTGAAGACAGGGAAACAGTCCTATTTGGTTGCAACCAGATTCAGAGGGCATTGATTCTGTTGTAATCAACTAATCCTCTGAAACCCAAGTTTAGGTAGTTTCAGAATTTTGTACCCAACATGTAAGGGAAGTGGCTCAGAAGTTCACAGTCTGCAGAAGTTGAAAAAAGCAGTTTTTGTTTCTGTTTTTTCCTCGGTTCTGGGCAAGTTAACTTTTCAATGACACCTGGGAGGGAAAGAGCTTTTTCTTCCCTTTCTTATTTTCCCATTGCCAGCTGTTACTACGGAGCCCAGTTGCTAACTTCGTTAACTTAGAAATGTAGCCATCTCTGTGAAGCCCCACGTCAAGGCCAGAGGCCTTGTTCACATATTTTTGTGAAAAACTAGTAAGGGGGTGTCTGGATTAGGAGTGCTGATTTTTTTAGCCAGTGGCCAAGTAGAACAGGGCAACATGAAAATAGGAAGTTTAACTACATTGAACTTTTTTATAGGGACTCTTTTGCTGAAAGTCCTAAAGTCAGCCATGGTGAAGACTTCTGGAGAAGGTCAGTTAAAGACTTTTCTGTGGGCCTGGTATAGAGGGGAAAGACAGAGAAGGTGGGGCTGAGAGCAGCTACGAGGATCTGAGAATGAGAAAAGAGAGATGTAAAAAAATAATGGGAAAGTGGTTTGGAATTTTCCTAGCAACAAATATTTGAGCAGTAGAACAGGTCAAGCAGAGGGGAAGATGGTAGTGAGTATCCCAAAACGCAGAGGGACTTTAAATTTGTAGTAAACTGTTTTCAGTGATGACAAAGCAACTTTAAAGGCCATTTTCATTACATCTTGGATAGAGGTCTGAGGGCTCTCCTCAGCTGGTTTGAGCTTTGGGTTAGTTGGTAAGAGGACCTGGTGGGACCCAGTGCGGGCACTGTCAACAGAAGAGAGGAGTGAGTGGGTGGAGGGGTACCTCAGTACCTGCTACCTCAGCAAGGGGGCAATGGTCTGAGAACCAGCAGAGGTTTGGGTTTTTGATCTAATAATTGTAGTGGAGAAATCAGGTTGCTGAGGTGGGAGTGACAGCAGAGACTCTGGAACAGAAGGCTGAAGGTGAGGATCTATTGGATAAGCATAGTTCAGGATGTGAGCAAAGAAGGGAAAAGGCCTCCACATAGTGGAATCTCCTTTCACCCTTTTGAGCACTAGCAGATGTTAAAAAGGTCATGCAGGATTTGAGGATCTAGAATCCCCTCTGGTGGCCATCAGTTTTTGTTATCTAATTCGTAATATGGCCAATGCTGTCTACTGAATTTAATGCAGGGTTTGGGTTCCATCAGGCAGCCCCTGTACGCTAACATCCCCATGACTTACAGAAGAAGTCGGCTTTTCCCCCACACAGCCATGGCTGTTTTTGGCTTTGACAGTCGGCCGGGTAAACACAGTAATCTAGGCTAGCCAACCTGCATCTGGCTCGTGTGTCCCTACATCCATAATATTTGTTTCCATTATCTATGGTAAGGAAGGGATTTAATGGAATTTTAGTGGGATCCTCTTCATCAGGGATATCCCATTAGGAAAGACCTATAGCCAGCTGACAAATGTCTGGGTGGAGAGATGGTCACCAGTTCCCTAAGTGGGCTGCATGCAAGATAGATTATACTTCTTTTCCAGTAGAATTTGTGATCAGCCATCGCTGCTGAACGGGCTGATGAGGGTTAGGACTACTTGTGGCCAAGGGGAGAGTCTATAGGCTTATCCACACGGTGAATATGCAATTTGAAAGTGTTACCAGTCTTTTCCAGTTTCCAGCCAGAGTGTGGACAGGGCGCAGGCTTGAGATGAGAGGCATGGATCCAGGAAGTGATTCCGTTTACCTTTACCACTATAGATGTTATAAGTAGCACCTGGTATGGTCCTTTCCAGTGGGGTTCCAGGGATGACACCTGATATCATCTTACGTAGATGAAGTCTCTTACTTGATATCGATGTGGAGTCCCCTCGTCCCCAGTTTGGTAGGGAGTGGCCAGCTGTTTCCACAGGTATCACTGAGATCTTTCAAGAGCTTTAAGTCTGTCAAACAAGGGGGTGTGAAAGGGATTGTTAGGTCTTAGAGTTGGGCTTTGGTCCGTTACTGGAAGAGAGACACCCTAGATATTCACAGGGGGTGTGGTTACTCAAAGAAACAGAGGGCATATTTCTTGCACGAAACATTGTATAAGGCATGAGCATAGTCCAATCATTTATGCTGGTCTCTAATCTTAATTTCGTTGAGGTCTCTTTAATGGTTCTATTTATTCTTTCTACCTGTCCTGAACTCTAGGGTCTGTAAGCACAATTAAACTTCCAATGAATCCCCAGGTTCCTGGCTAACCCCTGACTTACTTGGGCCATGAACGCCGGTGCATTATCAGACCGTATTACCTTTGGCAGGCCGTATCTTTGAAAAATGTCTTTCAGGATCTGCTTGACCACCATTAGCACTGTTTCTTTTTTTTTCTTTTAGTGGGGAAGGCTTCAATCCATCCTAAAAATGTATCTACAAAGACTAGAAGATATTTATGTCCATACCTTGCTGGCTTAATTTCAGTAAAGTCAACTTCCCAGAATTGTCCTGGTCTGGTTCCTCGTAGGTGCTTTCCTGCAGGAAGCTTGGAAGGGTAAGAATTTACCAATTGATGGACTCGACAGGCTTTTTTTACCCATTCAGTTATTTCTTTTTGCTGTGAGTCAGTAGTGGAAAACTCTGTTCTTGATACTTCAGAAATACCTGCAGTTTCTTTGAACCAAGGTGAGTGAGTTGATGTGCATTTTCTACTGACGTATTTAGAGCTGTGACTATAGGAGTTTTTACTGAAGGATTTAGAAATTCCACTTGGGGGCCTTCAGGGTTAAAAGTTATTTTGGACCGGAACTTGGTGAGCAGATCTCTGCCCATCAATGGGGCTAGGAATTCTGGGATTACTAGGAAGGAGTGATGGATTTTTCCTTTCCCCAGTTCCATGATCCTCTTAGTTGTCCAAGCCCGATATTTACTGTCATTAGCCCCTTGAACTAGAGACCTTTTATTTGATAGAGGGCCCAATGTGACATTAGGGGTGAGTATATTGCCCCTTTATCCACTTCAAAGATTACTGGGGTCCCCTCCACTTCAAAAGTTACCCTGAACTCGGGGAGGGGATCTGAGCCCCGACTTTCATACTCATCCTCCAGAGTCAGAATGGCTGACTGGCATGGCTGTCCCTTTCCAGGGCACTCTTTGGCCCAGTGTCCTTTTTTTTTTTTACAGTTGGTACATTGATCTGAGGCCAGGGGTGGCCTCTGGCATGGGACCAGGTATCCCTTCCTGTTTCCCTGTTTCTTAATTTCTGGCCCTTTTGTTGTTGTGACCAGGACCTTAGTCAACGCCTTAGTCTGTCTTTTGTTTCTTTTATCCTCACTTTGCTTCTTTCTCTTCCTCAGTTTCTCTCTTAAGGTATATTTTCTTGGCTTCTCTGACTAAATCTCTCAAAGTCATATCTTGTAATCCATCTAAGCATTGTGACTTTCTTTTAATATCCAGGGCAGCTTGCCCAATAAAGGCCATCATGACAGATGCCTTTTGATCCTCTGCCTGTGGATCGAAAGGAGTATATCTCCTACATGCCTCCATAATTCTCTCTAGAAACATAGAGGGAGATTCATCAGGCCTTTGAATAATCTCTATTACCTTGGCCAAATTAGTTGGTCGCCTAGTGGCCACTTGGAGGCCCACTATTAGAACCTGGCAATAAGTGGACAGATGCTTTCTAACTTCAATGTTGTTGGTGTCCCAGTTGGGTTGTTTCAAGGGAAAACCAGCTTTGATTAAGTTGGGAAGATGTGTCCGTCTCCAATCTGGTCGGAGGACATTTTTTTATAGCTTCCAGGAAGATTCTCTTTTGTTCCTCTGTCGTGAAGAGAGTCCCTAGGAATTGTTGACAGTCATCCCAAGTAGGCAGGTGTGAAAACATCAATGACTCAACCAGACCTGTGAGCCCGATGGGGTCCTCGGAAAAAGGGGGATTGTTATTTTTCCAGTTATATAGGTCGGAAGAGGAGAAAGGCCAATATTTGTAGGCTTGCATTTTCCCCCCATGGCCTTCGTCAATCAATGGTCCGTAGGGACATAGGGGGAGCATCACAGGAGGTCCAGGGTTTTCAATCATTCGCCACCATCAAGTTCCCTTAGCTGGGCTAGCTTCCTCCTGCGGAGGAGGGGCTGTGTGTGCTGCGGGGGAGTTATCTGGAGGGCGCTGGGCCAGCTTAGATTCCTCCAATGGTAGAGAGGCTGAGTCAGCTGCAGGAGAATCACTTAGAGGGTGTTGGTGGTTGGGGGACGAGGGCAGGATATAATAAGGGGGAAGAGAGTACAGTAGAGTCAAATCTTGTGACTCAGGGATTACAAAGGGTGGAGGAGGAGGAGGAGCAGAGGGTTTGAGAGATCATGGGGGAAGGAGTAGGAGCAGGGGAAGGGACAAAGAAAGGCTTCACCCATTGAGGAGGAGATTTGCAGAGGTCCTGCAAAGTTAAGATATATGGCTGTTGATCCGGATGGCTATGTGTGCCTGGGTGAAAGACAATATCTCTGACTTCCTAAATTAGTGGGAAATAGAAAGATCCTTCTAGGGGCCATCCAAATTCAAAGGTGGGCCATTCTGAGGCACAGAGATTCCGAAAGGTCCAACGTTTTACTAAAAAAGAAAGATTCTGAACCCTTAAGCGGACTTTGGTCCAGTGATCAAGGGTCAGGGACAGGGGCATTGAAGTGCTGTGTCCCATAATGAAAGATACACAAAGAGTGAATGCAAGACACACGACACAGACAAGACAAGACAATAAAGACATTCAATGGACATCCAAAACTGAGACCAGGACTGAGTAGCCAGCAAAACCCAATGGCCTGGCAATTCCGAATCCGATACAAAATATTACTGAGTCGAGGAGACTATTGTTCCTCGATTTCCCGAGTCTTTGGGAAGTCCCCCAGGGACGTGGCCTGCGGCTCTGTGACACGTCTGTCAGCCACCATCGGAGAGAACTCACGCTCTTCATCGACAGCCATTTTGCCAAGCCCTAACCTTAACACTGAAACAAGAAAGAGGGGCCTTACTTAACCCGAGAGGAACCCGTTAGGGTCTTTTGTCCGCCGCTGCCAAAACTCGGTGGAATCTCCATATGTAAAGGTCGGGCGAGCATGGAAGGAAGAGACCACTAACAGACTGTCTTATCCAACAGCAAAGGGTTTATTCTGGGTCCAGCATGCTGGGGCTCGGAGCTCACTTGAATAGATCAGAGAGCCCTGAGAACAGTTTAAGCAGAACATATATATTTTCCTTGGAGAGGGCAGGGAGGGAAGTTTACTGATGGTTCAGGGCGAGTGGTCGGTTTGCGTGCAACCGGGTGAGGGAGTACATTCTACACTTTGGCACTTGGGGACAGCACATTCTGGGAACAAGATTAGCAAACAGTTCTCAAGATTTTAATAGTGTTTTGTTAAGCATACAGAAAAACAGGAAGTGACAAGTACCTATTTTATTAACCTTTCACTACCGACTATCCTTTTTGACTGAATGTTCTCTTCTACATTCTATGATCCAAAGTACAATGTCTTATGCCATTGTATATCAATTTATTCAAAGCTAAGTATCCCAATCAAGGGCCCAGTGCCCTTCTGGGCTTCAAATGTTACTTAGATTTCTGTTTTTATACATATATTTCACCTATATATTTTTATACATATTGCAGGTTCCCAATACCATTATTTATTCAGCATAATGATTCCTAACCCAAATCAAACATGTTATTAACCCTAACCATACATGGTTCCCTCAATCTAACTTTACAGAAGAGCAGGGACAGAGTTGGTCTTACAATACAGGAATATAGGGAATCTTCCACCTGCTGATAACCTCAAAGGTCCATGCAGATATAATCTCTGGAGAAGATGTAGGCAACTCTGAAAGACCTGAGAGTGCAAAAGTCATCTTCCATGGAAAACAACCTGGTCAGGGTGAAGTGTTCTGTCTGAATCAGGCTCTCCATTCTTAATGTAGAGAAGATGGACCAAATGAGACCTGTGTGGAGAGCTGCTCCTGGGTGCCTATGGGTGATATACCATTCTAACTTGTGAAAGTGTCACAGGAAGCAGGGGCAGCCTCCATCTCATGGGAAGCTTGGAAGCAACTCTTAGGACAGATTGGTTGCCAAGGCAGTGAACTCATTCAGTTTCTGACAGAAGTGACCTCACCTCACTTCCTTGGTGATGGAACTCTGTGAACTTGCGATCCAGGAAGCCAGTCAAACATTGACAGTCCCAGTCCCAGTCTCAGTGGTTATACTTTTTGAATTTCCCAACGACAGAGTCAGTCTTTCTTGGTACCTACTAATGTTAGGATGGCCAGATGGCAGGAAAACTCTGAAGAGGGGCCTTTCCTGAGAAAACAGGTAGTGGCTCACCGCTGGCTCCTGACAACTTCAGAGAGTTGGCAAAGGACACAAAATCTGAGACAGGACAGACCATTTCGGGGGAACGTAGAATGGCCCACAGTCAGAGGACACTCCAAATAGTCACAACCTACTTGGAGGAAAGAGGTGCCTTTGTGGGTGTGGGTGTGGGTTTGTGGTTTTGGCTCATGTTCTGAGAAGAGGTAGGAAATGAGGTGTGTTTGGTTTGGGGTGAATTGTTTCTAGTAAGTCATTTGACAATGCGAGTGTTTCTGTGTCGCTGTATCCCGCTGTGTCCGTTATTGTAGATATTAGAAAAGAGAAAGCATCAATGGATGTGTCCTGTCTTTTAGAAAGCTTACCAGCATTCATGCTGCCCAATTTATAAATGGAATGCGGCTTGCCATAATGATGGGCAACACCTACGATCTTCCTTAGTTCCTGTTTTCTTCCTGAAATCTGGCCACTCTCCATAATAGGCTCATGGTTTTGTATCCAAGATATGTACCACCTCCATGCTCTGTGACATGGCCATGTACTGAATAACTGAAGTGAATTGCGAGCATCTCAGAAAACTCACATACCTGTTTAACCTGTAAAGTCTCATTGGAGAAACCCTGCTTTGGGCCTTTTGCTTACCTATTGTTCTGTTTCCCTGAATGTCAGGAAGGTCTTTGCCTCAGGACAACGCTTTGCGAAGTCTAAAGAAAACCTTTTTCAAATAAAAAAGAATGGGCATCAGCTGTGGCTCTTTGCTTAATTGCTTTGCAAAAAGATGTGTATGAATCAGCGTCTTGGCCCTGTGTTAGGCTGTAGCTTAGATTCTCAGCAACTGATGGATCTAAAGAAAGATCCCATGTGTGCATCCAAAACCAAAATAGCAAAAGAGCAGTCATTGTGGATGAAGTCTTTTGCCTTCCTCTGTAAGGTTTCTGACATCAATCAAGTGAGAATAGGGATCCTTTAGGTCAAATGAGTTCTTCAGTTCCCTGCAGAGGCTAGGCCATAGGTGGTTGGGTTTTCTCATGACTCCAATTCATATAAAGAATTTAAACCCCACAGTCAGTAGTTCTCAAATTTGAGAAGTGGATCAGTATTAACGGCAGGCCTATTTGATCACTCCTGGTTCACAGGAAGGGTGTCCAGGTCACGCAGAATTTAGGTAAATGAGGGGCAAGAAAGCATATTTTGGACACTCTCTTGGGCTGCATTCCTCATGAAAATCTCCAGTCAGAGGTTATGATGAGTGTCTATATGGAAGAAGATGAGGGCCATGTGGGAGTGTTTTGGATTTAATTGTGGTTATTTTTGTGGCAGTTGGAAGGGATGACTGAGTCCACCTGGGTTTGAACTCTGGTGTGATTCCCCTTAGAGGCTGAGTACAGGAACTGAACTTAGAGAAGTATTGCCATGAATTGTGTTGGGATTTTAGAAGACCAAGCATGAGAGTCACCATTGGAAACTGAGATCTAGGCCCAGGGTGGCTTTCCAGAGACCACTGGGAATCTTAGGCTTGATATCACATGATTTTATTCTTAACGACTTGGCAGTCTTAGTTGAGAGTCAAAACACACATGGACGTTACATTGTAGACCTCAATGGGCCTGGATTTATGTGACACTTTGGCCAATCTTTGGGAAACCTTGCCAGTGAGAGTTCTCCAGAACTTCATTTGAAATTAACTTCCACAATATTTAACGGTCCCTGAATGAATTGAAACCCACATGCTGCCAACTTCATCCTTGAAAAATTGCTAGATAAATACCATGAAATTTTTGAAATTCCCATGACCAGATGGCACTGGAGAAACTTTGGTTGTCCTGTTGCTGAACATGATTATTCAGGACAGTGACTTGATTGACTGAGTTTCATGAAAATGGTGTATAACAGAGATTCCAGGAAGTTGGACCCTGCAGAGTAGTGGGCCTAGTGCAGTGAAGGGCAGGTGTGTGATAAAAAAAAATCTGTGGTGGGGCCATGTGGATCTGCCATTGTCTTCCAATTGGCTTGTGACTGACATGGTGCAGCCAGCAGACGCTTCTATGTAAAGGTATCTTTTTATATGGAGAGGTTTCAGGCCAATGTTCAGAATCCGGTTGCTATGGTCAAGGAGGCAAGCTATGTGGAAGAGAAGCCTGGTTGGTACATTCTTCTGCAGGCCCTGACCCACCACAGGTGACAGAACTCCCTCCAGCACTGTGTCCCAGGTGAATTCCTTGTATTTCTTGAAGCAAATACGAAACTCCCAGTGCAGTAGCAAGAAACACCAGGAAAACTGGAGGATGACCAAATGGCTTCAGAGTCCACAAGAGTAGACAATTAGTCCCCAGTGGCCACAGTTTACCTACAAACAGAAAATTAAAGACAGCTTCCTCATGTTTATTGGAAAATAAGAAATCATGTATTCCAGGTCACATAGAAGCATACCCAGATTTGATTGTCTCACTACAAAGGAAGCTAAATCTCCTGACTACAACACATATTTCAAGTGCCCAACCTCAGAGGCAGTTCCTCAAGAAGTCTTTAGTCCAGCAGAGCTCCATGTTTGTGGAGTGTTTACCCTGTCCCTTACTTTTGGAATCTCCTCTACCACCTCCAAGTTTGTGAACTCGTGAGCATATTTGATTCCAGATATGTATTCACAGATTTTCTAACTCTTCTCCTCTAATTGTGTCTAACTTGGGGCCAAGGTAATCTCAAGGCATTGTTGAGAGTGGGAAGGTACTTTTGTAGCATATATTTGCATAAACATTGGAATCATTTTCCAAATTTTCATTCGAAATACTGAATCCCTGACACAAACCCATGCCAACTAGACTCTGACTACTAATTCTAATATGATGGAGAAAATTAACCCAAACAGAATAGAAATACAAGCAGTTCAGAGGACGAATGGTGTATCATTGGAATTGCCTTTTGCTTTATATAGGGTAGGAGTTATAAATCTAGTCAATTTTTTGTTGAAATGGTTCTCCATGTGTTTTTCAAGTTAACAAATATGTGAATTCCTGTCTACCTTTCTCTGTATCCTATTCAGCGCATGTATTTTTATATGCACATATAGAATCCTACCTGGTACCACACGTACATTCTTGTGAGGTGGCTCACTTGGCAGACACAAATTGTGAAAAGAGATCACTCCTACTAAACGCTGTTGAAACTGAAAATTCAAACTATTGATGAGCTTCCTAGTACAATAAAATTATACATGAATCCATGTTCAGTAAAACGAATTTATCTGGATCTGTGGATGACATATATTTCGTGGTGAATTTCAATTGGCTTATATTGCTACTTTTTAATGTCTGTTTGTGTGCGTGCCTGTGTGTGTGTGTGTGTGTGTGTGTGTGTGTGTGTGTGTGTGTGTTTATATATATATATACACACACTCTACAGATTTTTCAAAATATGAAATATATGTGTCTTATTATACACTCCGTAAATTCATTCATATTCATGTATGTGGATTAATAATCAACTTTTCACAAGATTATTCTGAGAAATATTCATCCACCTGAACTACATATTTGATTCCTAGTACTGAAAACTAACAGTAAATGGTGCATACAAATCCTAATATCTCTGCAGTAACTGACACAGTTTTATATCAATGCAAGTAGATTCCTATGGGACGTGATGTGTATTTTGTCTTTCATTTTTATTCAATACTGGTACATTACTTTTTCTTCAGTTAATGCACATGGTAGGATATATATTTAATCCACTAGTTCAGAAATTTATAGGCATTTTGTCTTACTTTCCATCACTTCCTAATTCAGAAAACATGTTTTCCACAGGGTTTCTTGACTGGTCTTTTCATGAGACTTCTTTCACAAAATGCAAAGGTCACACTTATGTTTGTACCGAAGTCTAAATGGAAAGTGAGTATGGATTACTAAAAACATCTATGTCCAGGTTGCCTAATGCTATCAAATGTCAATCCTATTGGTGACTACATATTTGTTTCTTCCTAAGATTATATATTCAACCTCAACACTGTTGAAAATGCCTGATCCTATCACTTACTTTATACTTTGCTTGATTTCCTAATGTCTCTATTGATATATGGTTTCCTACATATTTTCCAGAGTTCATCAATGTGACTGGCTCTTCACATGTACTGATATTTACATTCATTCTCTACCCGAAACCCTACTGTTAAAGAACGTTTGGTTAAAATCCTATACTCACTCTGCTTTCTAAACCTACTGAATATCTTCCTAATCCTACTGACTATCCTTTTGACTGGATGTTCTTTTCGACATTCAATCATCCAAGGTACAAGGTCCTATGCCATTGTATATCAATTTATCTGAGACATCTGTGCAGAATATAATTCAAAGCTGAGTATCCCAATCAAGGGCCCAATGCACTTCTGGGTTTCAAATCTTACCTAGATTTCTGTGTTCATACTTATATTTCACCTATATATTCTTGTAAATATCGCAGGTTCCCAAAACCATTATTCATCGCACAGAATGATTCCTAACCCAAATGAAACCTGTTATTAACCCTAAGCATACACTGTTCCATCAATCTATCTTTACAATAGAGCAGGGACAGAGTTGGTCTTACAATACAGGAATTTAGGGTATCTTCCACCTGCTGAAACCTCAAAGGTCCATGCAGAAATGATCCCTGGAGAAGACTTAGGCAGCTATGAAGGACCTGAGAGCGCAAAATCATCTTCCATGGCAAAAAAACCGGTCAGGATGAAGTATTGTGTCTGAATCAGTCGCTCTGTTCTTAATGTAGAGAAGATGGACAAAACCAGGCCTGTGTGGAGAGATGTTCCATGGTGCCTGTGGTTGATATACCATTCTAACTTATGACTGAGTCAGAGAAAGTAGGGACAGCCTCCATCTCATGGGACCTTTGTAAACAACTGTTAGGACAAAGTGGTTGCCAAGGTATTGACCTCATTCAATTCCTGAAGGAAGTGACCTACCTCACTTCCTTGGTGATAGAACTCTCTGAACTTGGGATCCAGGAAGCCAGGCACCCAGAGCCAGTGCCAGTCCCATTCCCAGTGGGCACACTTGTTTGAATTTTCCAAGGACAGAGTCAGTCTTTCTTGGTACCTCCTGATGTGAGGATGACCAAATGCCAGGAGAACTCTGAAGAGGGGCCTTTCCTGAGAAAGTAGGTAGTGGCTCATTGCTGGCTCCTGACAACTTAACAGAGTTGTCAAAAGGGACCTGATCTGATACAGGACAGGCCATTTGGGGGGAACATAGTATGGTCCACCAGTCAGAGGACACTCCGGATAGTCACAGACCTAGTTGTGGGAATGAGGTGCCTTAGTGGGTGTGGGTGTGAGTTCGTGCTTTTGTCTCATGTTCTGAGAATAGGTAGCAAAGGTGGTTAGTTTGGTTTGGAGTCGACTGTTTCTAGTAAGTCGTTTGAGAAGGCGAGTTTTTCTATGTCTGTGTATCCACTGTGTCCGTGGTTGTAGTTATTAGAAAAGCCAATACATCAATGGAGGTGTCCTGACTAGTAGGAAGCTTCCAGGCATTTATTCTGCCCTTTTTATGAATGGACTGCAGCTTGCCTTATGGATAGACAACACCTACTATCTTGCCAAGTTCCTGTTCACCTCCTGATTTCTGGCCTCTCTCCAGAATAGGCTCATGATTTTGTGTCCAAGATATGTACCACCTCCAAACTCTGTGACATAGCCATGTACTGGATAGCTGAATGGAATGGGAACATCTCAGAAACCTCAGAGATCAGTGTAACCAGAAAAGTCTCAGTGGAGAAACCCTGCTTTGGGCAATTTGCTTACCTATGGTTCCCTTGCCCTGAATGTTAGGAATGTCTTTGCCTCAGGCCACCCGTTTGTGGAGCCTGAAGAAAACAGTTTTCAAATTGAAATGAATGGGCATCACCTGTGGCTCTTTGCTTAATTACTTTGGAAAGGGATGTGTCTGAATCAGCCTCTTGGCCCTGTGTGAGGTTGTGGCTTTGATTCTCAGAACCTGATAGATCTAAAGAAAAATCCCATATGTGCATCCAAAACCAAAATTGCCAAAAGAGCAGTCATTGCTGATGAAGTTTTTCACCTCCCTCTGTAAGTTTTTTGACCTCTATCAAGTGAGAATAGGAAAGATACACCAAGTCAATCGATGGCTCCTATTGGAAAAATTCTATCACTGATGACAGCATCAGCATAAGTACCCCAACACTACGACAATTCGCTGCAGCAGCAGATAGTTCACAATGCATACAAGTGAGTTCACAATGCATACAAGTGATACATAATCCAGGCAAGTTCTGCAAGCAGTTCAGTGATGGCTATTGCAGAATCTGTAGATTGGTTTTATCTTTGTCTTCACTGGCACTGGGATGAAAATAGGAATTCTGGCAGTAATGGCTAAAGAAAAAATTATGTAACATTCCTGAGGGCACTAAAAGAAAACAATTTTCTTAACAATTTACATTATCTTGAAGAGAATAATTAAATATAATGAAAAGGAAAAGTGAAAGTAAACAAGCACGTCTGTTAACCTCCTATTTTTTCACATATTAAGACAATCCTGAACAGTTGTTTTCCCAATTTAAATTAAACAATTTAATTCACGTGAATAAAAAAATGGATATATTATTTCATTAGCACTCATCATATGTGATATATGGACATAGGCACATTCAAATATATAACACAAAACACAAGTGTGCACACATAATAAATACATACAACACATAATATAATAGTAAAGGCCTTATAACTTTTTACATGTGAAATCATCATTGCAATGTTTAAAAACTCTATAGTCAAAAAATAGAACTGATAAGCAAAACATTATCCTAGGTCTGTATGAGCTCAAAAAAAACAAAAGAGAACTTCATGATGTGGGAAAGGGCAATAATAAAATAGATATTGAAAAAAGCATCCCTGTTCGGTCGCAGATGTAAGGATAGCCAAACTGGAGTTTTCGATATCAGCTGTTATGGATTTGAGCCAAATCATCTTATTTTGGTCTATTGAAAGCGCTTCAGTTAATCTCTCTGGAATCCAAATCGGCTGCTGTTCTCCTTGTGGAAACACATAAACAGACCCCCGACTCCAGGCAATCACTGGGTCGGGACCTTAGTTAATCTCTATGGAATCCAAATCGGCTGCTGTTCTTCCTGTGGAAACCAAAAAACAGACCTCCAACTCCAGAAAATTAATGGGTCAGGACCTTTCCATTTTCCTGTTAGAATATCCTTCCAAAGTACCTCGGGCTTATACACATTTTTTGGACACTTATGCCTTTCTGCAGCACTAAGTCCTGAAAATCCAAATTTAAAAAGTTTAGATTAAAAAGGGTTATTTTAATTTTATCTTTGGGGAATTTATATTCCTTCCCAATTCTGTCTTCTTACTTTAATGAGTACATTTTAATAGTGTGATGTGCTCTTTCAACTATGGCTTGTCCCTGTGGATTGTATGGGTTTCCTGTTATATGAGTAATGCCAAATGATGAGCAAAATGGTTTAAAAGAGGTAGAAGTATAACCGGGGGCATTATCTGTTTTTTACTGTTTTGGAATGACCACAGTGGCAAAATTTTGTAAGCAATGAGCTATAACATCTTTAGTTTTTTTTCCCCAATGAAGGGAGCCCATCAAAAATCCAGAAGAAGTATCAACTGTAACATGCAAATATTTTACTTTTCCAAATTCTGGCAAGTGTGTGACTTCCATCTGCCATATATGGTAAGGTATCAATCCTCTAGGATTGACTCTAAGATTAAAATGTGGTAAAATGGTCACACAATTTTGACATTGTTTTATTATTTGTCTAGCTTGCTCCTTAGTTATTTTAAAATGCTTTTGTAAAGTATTAGCATTGATATGGAACTTTTCATGAAAATTTATAGCTTCTTCTAGTGTAGAGAAAATATGTATGTATGTCATGTGTAGTTTTACCTGCTAAATCATTGCCCAAACTAAGGGCTCCAGGCAATCCTGTATGTGCCAAGATATGTCCTATTAAGAATGGATATTTTCTGTCCCAGATTAGACTTTGTATACTGGAAAGCAAAGAGAAAACAGTAGAGGAAGGGGAAATCCTACCAGCATCTTCAAGGGATACTATAGCATTAACTATATACTGACTATTGGAAAATAAATTAAACACAGAATCTTTAAACATCACAAAAGCTTATAATACTGCATTAAGCTGTACCTTTTGAGCTGATTGTTGGGGTGCTAAAAATGTAAAAATTTGATCAGGTGTAACTATTGCTGCTGTACCATTATTTGACCCATCAGTGAATATATTTGGAGCATTCATGATAGGTGTTTTCTTGTAATTTTTGGAAAAATTACAGGATGCAATGACCCAAAAGACAATAAAAGATTAGATGGTAAGTGGTTATCAAATGAAACATTAGATTTACACAGGATTATTGCCCAAGTATTTAACTCATTAGCTAATTCATCAATTTGATTCATAGTGTATGGAGTAATAATTTTATTGGGAGAAATTCCAAACACTCCCTTTGCTGCTTTTATTCCTATTAGTATTAATTGTCCCTAAGCCTCAGGATACCTAGTAATAATAGTGTTAGAAGAATAAGATAAATGTATCCATAATAATGGACCTTCTTGCCAAAATACTCCTGTAGGAATATTTTTTTGTTGGTATCACAATGAATAATAGAGGCATTATTTTAATAAATCTATCCAAATGCATATTTCCCATATATGTTTCAATGATTTTTAATGCCTTTCTTGCTTCAGGCATTAACATTCTGGGTGAATTTGGATCAGATGGACCTTTTAGGATATCAAATATAGGTCCCAACTCTCCTGTTGGTATACCTAGATAAGGCCTTATCCAATTAATGTCTCCTAATAACTTTTGAAAGTCATTAATTGATTTGAGTTGATCTACTCGTATTTGAATTTTTGGTGGACTGACCATGGTTGAGGATAATAGAACTCCTAAATAATTAATTTGAAAATTTAATTGTACTTTATCAATTGATATCCCTAGATTATAATTTTTTAATAAGTTTGTAAGTGTGGCATAACATTCTAGCAATGGGTTTTTAACTTGTGTGCTAATAACACATCATCCATATTGTGAAATATTTGTAGTTCAGGATTTTGATTTCTAAGTGGCTGGATTACTTTGTTAACATAAATTTGACAAATAGTTGGGCTGTTAGCCATCCCTTGAGGGAATACTTTCCACTCATACCTCTGATCAGGACCTTCATGATTCAGTGCAGGGATAGTAAATGCAAAACTTGGACTATCCTCAAGAAGAATTGGAAATGAAAAAAAAAAAAACAATCTTTAATATGTATAACTAAAACATACCAAGTTTTTGGCAAAGCAGACAATTGAGGAATCCTTGATTGAGCAGGTCCCAAAATAACCATCTCATTATTAATGGCTCTTAAATCTTCCAATAATCTCCATTTACCAGATTTCTTTTTGATGACAAAAATGAAAGTATAATGGGGAGATACAGAAGGTTGCATATGTTCTTCCGCTAATTGTTGTTTGACCAGGAACTGGGCTGCTTGTATCTTTTCTTTAGTCAGGGTCCACTGAAGAACCCATACTGGTCTTTCTGATTTCCAAGTAATTTTTATTGTCTCAGTGGCCCTTTCTGAAAATCCAACCCATGTCTGTCTGTTGCTTGGTCTATTTGTATTGGTGCTGATATACCTTGATCTTGTTTTTCTAATCTTTTTCCTTTCCTAAAACCTTCTCTAGCCATAATAGTGGGTGCATTTTGATTGATGTTATTTGTTAATGTCAAACCTAATTGATCTAGGACATCTCATCCCCATAAATTTACAGGAAGATGATCCAATACATATGGCTGTATAGTTCTTTCACATTCTTCAGGATCCTTCCAATCCAATGCCATTTCACTTCTATGGGGATTAGTTGCCACTCCTAGGTCTCAAAGTATTTTAGTGTACTGTTGTAATGGCCAATGTTTTGGCCATTCTTGATGAGAGACGATGCTAACATCTGCACCTGTATCAAGTAGCCCATTAAATTCATGTCCTTGAATATTTAGTTTTAGCCTGGGGCGAGAATCTAAATTTAAAGAAAGCATAACCAAATCTACACCTGTGGAGCCTAATCCCTTGGAACCTCTTTCTACAGCACGACTGGAAAATTGATCATGCAGACTGAGTATTATTAGTAACTGTGCTATTCTATCTCCTGGTGAAATTACTGATATGTCCTTTGGAGAACTGGGTATAATTTTATTTCACCTTCATAATCGGGATCAATTACCCAAGGACTTATCATAAGTTCTTTTAGATTAGAAGAGCTGCGTCCCAATAATAAGCCTACCGTTCCTTTGAGAAGAGGTCCTCTCACCCTGTGTGAATGATTTGAACCCCCATCTCTACAGTTAGTACTGATCTGACGGAGGTGCAGATATCTAACCCTGCGCTCCCTCTGATTTGTCTGATGAGGCGTCTGATGGACAATGTGTCCTGGGCACTACACTGATGGGGTTGCTGGGTTCCTCCAGTGCTCTGTATATTTGTGGTTTTGGGCCCCAGAGCATTGGTCTCCCCTGTCCATTTTTTGTCAATGGAGCCCGATGCCTTTCTCCATGATATCGTGGATAAACAGCTAGTCCTTGTTCATTTTTGATAATGAAGTACCCTCTATGGTGGTTTGAGAACGGCATTCATTAGCCCAATGTCTCCCTCTATGGCATCGTGGGCAAATACCCACGTATTCTACTCCTTTGGTACCTAGTTTTGTTAAACCCTCTTCCTATGGAGCAATTCCTTTTAAAATGTCCTGTTTGTTCACAATTGTAGCATGTTCCTGGTCTGGCATCTAAAGCCTGTTTTACTGCAGCTGCCACAAATTGCCCTTGTTCATTGATGTCTCTGGCATCTAAAGCCTGTTTTACTGCAGCTGCCATGACTTTCTCTTATTCATTAGTGTCTTTACATAATTTAATATATGTGTTTAAATCTTCATGTTTCCATGGTCTAGTGATATCTCTGCACCAATGATTCGCTTGGTCATAAGCCAGTTTTTTATTAATGGCATTGCTTGTTCTGTATTCCCCAAAACTCTGGTAGCTGTTTGAATAAGCCTATCTACAAATTCAGTGTAAGATTGATTAGCTCCTTGTATTACCTTAGATAATTGACCTTGTAAACCTCCATGTCGTTGTAAAGTCTTCCATGCCCTAACCGCCTCTGCAGCAATTTTTGCGTATACGCCAGGATCATATGCAATTGGTTGCTGCTGATCCTCATAAGGTCCCTTTCTAACAACATATCTAGATTTCTCTGAGGATAACCAGTTTCTGCATTACGCCTAGCCGTCTCCTTGCAAAATTCCTCGTTGGCAACCTTCCATAAAAGGTATTGACCTCCATTTAGCACAGCTTTACACATATTAGCCCAATCTACTGGCGTCATATTCAATTTGTTAATGGATTCGACCAAGCTTACAATGAAGGGTGCTTGAGGATCATAGGTTGTTACAGCCCCTTTTAGCTGTTCACTATTTTGAAATTTAAAGCATGGTGAATTCGCTGCCCTCCTACCTCAAAATCAGGGCATGTTCATACTTGAGATCCTGTCTCAGGATCCGAACTATCAACTGTGGGGTTTGGGGGCCTCCCAGCATATGGAGGTGGCCTTGTTATTTGGACATTTACATCCTCTGGTGATAGAAAGGTGTTAGTAACAGTCTCCTGTAGAGGAGGCACTGTTGGTTGGACATTTACGCCCTCTAGTGATAGAAAGTTGTTAGTAGCAGTCTCCTTTTGTAACTTTGCCCCTGATGGCTTTTTCTGCCCTAAGCTTTGTTCTTCTATCTTTGTCTGAACTGAAGTCTTTGGACTAAGCAAACCAGATATGAACGTCCTCAATGGCAATGTGCCAACTGGCAGAGTCCCTGGGCTGTTCTTTTACCCCCTTTTAAATCTTCACCATGATGGTTCCATTATGGTATATTTAACAACTCCTTAAAAATCCAAGGGCTACATTTTTGTATTGTATCAACGTATGCCCTGACTGTTCTTGACTTTACTGAGATGCCTCCTTCCTCTAACAATTTACTTAACACTCTTTCAGTTTGTTTTTTTTACTAATTTCTGATCCTGTATTTCTACTATAATACAACCCAACAAGACGATGCCAAACAAAACCGAGACAGAATAAAATAAAAAGGGAACAACAAAAAGTCATTATAGCCTTTATATCCTACTGACATGTGCATCCGTCCTTTCTCCCTATCTGTTCCTCAGAAGTAAATAATTTTTTCTCAGATGTGAGCGGTTTTTCATCCATCTCACTCATCTCCATGGACAGGCAACAAAAGTGAAGCAAAACAAAAGAGGAATCTTAAATGGCTACCCATCCTCTCGCCCTTCGCTCAGGGGCGAGCAGTTTACCTTATCACTTACCCTCAGTGGCTCCCCGTGCAAGCCATAAAAATGCTGCAGTCTGGCTGGACACGATTCAAGAGCCACTTTTCAAAAGAAACAAACTTTATTTTTAGAACCACACATGCCAAACAAAACAGCTCGTCAGGAAAAACCCTCAGAGCCCAACTGCCACCACTGGCTTCCTTGCAAAGTTTCTGTCACACCCACAAGCCTCTCCACCTCCCACAATCCTCCTGCTCTTGAGGCTATTTAGCTGGGTCAGGTGGGTGGAGCCAAAAAAGTCCCACAATGAGCAGCTCTGTGGTCTGAAAGGGCAGGGAAACTGCCCAATGAGCATCACCGCAGAGGAGCCAATCAGCTAGATGTTGCTGGGGCCGCTGTGAGCCAATAATCATCTGGCAGGGGAATGTTGCTGGTAGCTGGAAGTTTAATGGGGCCCCTTAAGCTGTGGCTTTCAACAAATTGGTGTCTCCTTTCTCTGTAGACTATTCAGCACATGTATTTTTATATGCACATATAGAATCCTACCTGTTATCACACGTACATTTTTGTGAGGTTGCTGACTAGGCAGATACAAGTTATGAGAAGAGATCACTCCTCTTAAATACTGTTGGAATTGAAAATTCAACCTATGGGTGAGCTTGCTAGTAGAACAACATTATATATAGATCCATTTTCAGTGAAATCAATATTTTTGCACCTGTCGATGATATTTCATGATGAATTTCGATTGGCAAATATATTGCTAGTTTTAATTTCTGTCTGTGTGTGTGTGTGTGTGTGTGTGTGTGTGTATATATATATATATATATATATATATATATATATATATACTCTCCAAATTTTTCAAAATATGAAATATATGAATCTTATTATACACTCCTTAAAATCATTCATATTTATGTATGTGGATTTATGATCAACTATTCACAAGATTATTCTCAGAAATATTCATCCACCTTAAATACAGATTTGTTTCCTAGTACTGAAGACTAACTTCAGTGAATGGTGCACACAAATCCTAATATTTCTACAGTAAAACCTAGTTCAACATCAATGCAAGCATTTTCCTATGGGACATGATGTGTATTTTGCAGTTCATTTTTATTAAACAGTGGTACATTACTATTTCTTCAGTTTATGCACATCATATGATATATATTTCATCCACAAGTTCACAAATTTATAGGCATTTGTTTCAATTTCAATCACCTCCTGCTTCAGAACACATATATTCCTCCAGGGTTCTTGACTGGTCTTGTCATGAGACTTCTTTCCAAACACATTATTTTTGATTTTCATAATCATATTTGAAGCAAAACTCACACACTCTTCATGATAAACCATAACCCTAATATTACCGTTAGATGTATAACTGGTTGTAATGAATGTATGAATATCAATTTAAGATTTCCAGTATATTTTCAGATATCAAATCAATCCACTATTTAAAGTTGGAACCAGTTATATTATTTATTCACAGTATGGTCTATTCATACATTATTTCTATATCCATTGACACAGGGTACTCCACTTTTTTCCCCCAATATTTATACGTCTTCAAAATATTGCCCCCAGTAATGGTGGAAGAAATGCTCATGTCACCTGATCTACATATAAATTTTAACCCAGTAATATTCTGGACACAGAAAGCAAAAGTCACTCTTATGATTGTAGCAAAGCCTAAAAGAAAAGTGAGCATGGATTACTAAAAATATCCATGTCCCGGTTTCTTAATGCTGTAAAATATAAATCCTATTGATAAATCCTATGTATTTGTTTCTTTCTAAGATTATATATTCAAACTCAACCCTGTTCAAAATGTCTAATCCTATCCCTCACTTTATACGTTGCCTGATTTCTTAATGTCTCTATTGATATCTGCTTTCCTACATATTTTCCCCATTTCATCATTGTGTCTCACTCTTCACATGTGCTGATATTTACATTCACTCTCTTATTGAAAACCAATTGCTAAAAATCTTTTGGTCCAAATCCTATACTCATTGTTGTTTCTAAACCTAGAGAATATCGTCCTAAACCTACGGACTTTCCCTTTGTGACTGGATGTTCTCTTCAAC
The DNA here is from genome assembly GCF_048772815.1 of Callospermophilus lateralis. Lineage (NCBI taxonomy): Eukaryota > Metazoa > Chordata > Mammalia > Rodentia > Sciuridae > Callospermophilus > Callospermophilus lateralis. The sequence goes on from NW_027511113.1 coordinate 283,989, forward strand.
TTTCAATCATCCAAGGTACAAGGTCCTATGTCATTGTATATCGATTTATCTGAGACATCTGTGCAGAACATAATTCAAAGATAAGTAACCCACTCAATTGCCCAATGCCCATCTGAGCTTCAAATCCTGCCTAGATTTCTGTTTTCATACTTTTATTTTACCTATATATTCTTGTAAATATTGCAGATTCCCAGAACGAATATTCATCCTGCAGAATGATTCCTAACCCAAATCGAACGTGTTATTAACCCTAACCATACACTGTTTCCTCAATCTAACTTTACAGAAGAGCAGGGACAGTGTGACCAGGAAAGTCTCAGTGGAGAAACCCTGCTTTGGGCCTTTTGCTTACCTATTTTTCTGTTGCCCTGAATGTCAGCAAGTTCTTTACCTCAGGCTAACCCTTTGTAAAGCCTGAAGAAAACAGTTTTCAAATGGAAATGAATGGGCATCACCTATGGCTCTTTGCTTAATTTCTTTGGAAAGAGATGTGTCTGAATCAGCCTCTTGGCCCTGTGTGAGGCTGTGACTTAGATTCTCAGCACCTGATGGATCTAAAGAAAGATCCCATGTGTGCATCCAAAACCAAAATGGCAAAAAGTTCACTCATTTTGGATGAAGTATCTTCCCTTCCTCTATTAGATTCCTGACCTCCATCAATTGAGAATAGGGATTTTTTGGGTCATATGAGTTCTTCAATCCCTAAAGAGGTGCTTGGGTTTCTCATGATTCCAATTCACATAAAGAATCTGTACCTATCAATCAGAAGTAGTCAGTCAATATTGCTCCCAGAAATGGTGGAAGAAATACTCATGTCACCTGATCTTCAGATACATTTATTCACAGAAATATACTGGACACTAAATTCAAAGTTCACATTTATGATTGTACCAAAGCCAAAATGGAAAATTAACATGGATTACTAAAATCATCCATGTCCAAGATTACTTATGCTCTCAAATGTCAATCCTATTGATGACTACATATTTGTTTCTTCCTAAGATTGCATATTCAAACTCAACCCTTTGAAAATGTCTAAGCTGATCTCTCACTTTTTACTTTGCCTGATTTCATAATGTCCCTATTGATATCTGCTTACCTACATATTTTTCCCACTTCATCATTGTGACAGACTCTTCACATGTGCTGACATTTAAATTCATTTTCTAACCGAAACCCTATTGCTAAAGAAATTTTGTTCCAAATCATACACTCACCCTTTTTTCTATACCTACCTACTATCTTCCTATTCCTACTGACTATCCCTTTTTGACTGGATGTTCCCTTCTACATTCAATCATCCAAGGTACAAGGTCCCATGCCATTGTATATTGATTTATCTGAGACATCTGTGCAGAATGTAATTCAATGCTAAGTATCACAATCAAGGGCCCAATGCCCTTCTGGGCTTCCAATCTTACTTGGATTTCTGTTTTCATACACACTGTTCACCTCTATATTCTTATAAATTTCACAGGTTGCCAATACCATTATTCATCCACAAAATGATTCCTAACCCAAATTGAACCTGTTATTAACCCTAAACATACATTGTTCCCTCAATCTTACTTTACAGAAGAGCAGGGACAGAGGTGGTCTTATAATACTGGAATGTAGGGATCCTCTACCTGCTGAGAACTTCAAAGATCCATGCTGAAAGGATCCCTGGAGAATATGTAGGCAGTTATGAAGGACCTGAGAGAGCACAAGTCATCTTCCATGGCAAACAACCTGGTCAGGATGAAGGGTTGTGTCTTAATCAGCCTCTCTCTTCTTAATGTAGAGAAGATGGACCAAATCAGGCCTGTATGGAGAGCTGTTCCCAGGTGCCTATGGTTGATATACCATTTTAACTTGTGAAATTGTCACATTAAGTAGGGGAAGCCTCCATCTCATGGGACCCTTGGAAGCAACTGTTAGGACAAAGTGGTTGCCAAGGCAGTGACTTCATTCAGATCCTGAAGGAAGTAACCTCACCTCACTTCCTCGGTGATGGAAATTGACATCCAGGAAGCCAAGCACACAGAGCCTGTCCCAGTCCCACTCCCAGTGGTGTCACTAGTTTTGAATTACCAAGGACAGAGTCAGTCTATCTTGGTACCTACAGATGTGAGAATGGCCATATGCCAGGAAAGCTCTGAAGAGGGGGCTTGTATGAGAAAAGAGATAGTGGCTCACCACTGGCTTCTGACAAGTCTCAGTGAAGAAACCCTGCTTTGGTACTTTTAATTACCTATTGTTCTGTTGCTCTGAATGTCAGGAAGTTTTTTGCCTCAGGCCACCCCTTTGGGAAGCCTGAAGAAAAGAGTTTTCAAATGGAAATGAATGGGCATCATCTGTGGCTCCTTGCTTAATTGCTTTGGAAAGGGATGTGTCTGAATCAGCCTCTTGGCCCTGTGTGAGGCTACGGCTTAGATTCTCAGCACCTAATGGATCTAAAGAAACATCCCACGTTTGCATCCAAAACCAAAAAAGCCAAAAGAGCAGTCATTGTGGATGAAGTCTCTCACCTTCCTCTGTAAGGTTCCTGACGTCCATCTATGAGAATAGGGATCCTTTGGGTCCAATGAGTTCTTCAAAGCCCTGCAGAGACTAGACCATACGTTCATAGGTTTCTCATGACTCCAATTAACATAAAGAATCTAAAAACCACAGTCATTAGGCCTCAAAATGGAGAATCAGAGCAGTATTAAGGGCAGGTCTCTTTGATCACTCCTGGTTCACAGTAAGGGTGTCCCAGCCACACTGACTTTAGGCAAATGGGGGCAAGGGACCTTATTTTGGATACTGTCTTTGGCTGTGCCCCTCATGAAAAACTACAGCCTGAGGTTATGATGAGTGTCTATATGAAAGAAGATGAGGGCCATGTGGAAGTGTTTTGCTTTTAATTGTGGTCATTTTTGTGGCTGTTGGAAAAGATGATGGGTCCACCTGGTCTTGAACACTGGTGTGATTCCCCTTAGAGACTGAGTTATGGAATGGACCTCAAAGAAGTATTGCCATGTATTGTTTTGGGATTTTAGGATGCCACGCATGAGAGTTGCCCTTGGAAACTGAGATCTAGGCCCAGGGTGGCTTTCCACAGAGCACTGGGAATCTCAGGAAGAATATCACATAATTTTATTCTTAAAGAATTGGCAGCCATAGTTGCAAGTCAAAACACAAATGGACCACACATTGTAGACCTCAAACGCTTGGCTTAATGTGACCTTTTTGCCTGTCTTAGGGAAGCCTTGCCTGTTAGAATTCTCCAGAGCTTTTATTGAAATGAGCTTCCTCTCCATTTAATGGTTCCTGAATGAATTGAAACCCACAGTGCCTCCAACTTCATCCTTGACAAATGCCTGATAAAAAACATGAAATTTTTGAAATTCCCATGACCACTTCACACTGTAGAATCTTTGGATGTCCTATTGATGATCACGAGTGTACCAGACAGTGCCTGATTGACTGGGTTTCATGAAAATGGTGTAGAACAGAGATGGCAGTAATTTGGAGCCTGCTGAGTAGTTGGCCTAGAAAAGTGGTGTGAAGGTGTGTGTTAAAACATCTGTGGTTGGGTGATGTGGATCTGCCATTGGCTTTCAAATGGTTTGTGACTGACATGGTGCAGCCCCCAGACCCTTGTATGTAAATGCATGTTGTTATATGGAGAGGTTTCAGTGCAATGTTTAGAATCAGATTGCTAAGGTGAAGGGGGCAAGCTATGTGGGATAGAAGCCTGATTGGTGCATTCTCCTGCAGACCCTTACCCACCACATGTGACAGAACTCTTTTCAGTACTGTGTCCCAGTTGAACTCTTCATATTTCATGAAGCAAATACCAAACTTCCAGTGCAGCTGCAAGAAACACAACAAAATTGGAGGATGAGCAAATGGCTTCCAAACTGGAAGACACTTAGCCCCCAGTGACAACAGTTTACCTACAAAAAGAGAATTCAGCACTGCTGCCTCATGTCCTTTGGAAAATAAGAAACCATGTCCTCCAGGTAACATACATGCAGACCCAGCTTAATGGTCTCACTACAAAGGGAGCTAAAGCTCCTGACAACAACATATATTTTAAGTGCCCAACCTCAGAGGCAGTTTCTCAAGAAGTCTTTAGTCCAGCAGAGCTCCATGTTTGTGGAGTTTTACCCTCTCCCTTACATTTGGAAACTCCTCTACCACCTCCAAAGTTGTGAACTCCTGAGCATTTTCCATTCTTGATGTGTATTCACAGATTTTCTAACTCTTCTCCTCTAATTGTGTCTTAGTTGGGGTGAAGGTAATGTCAAGGCATTGTTCTGAATGAGAGTGTGAAGATTTTTGGGTAGCACATATTTGCATACACATTGGATTCTTTCTCCAATTTTTCATTTGAAATACTGAATCCCTGACTGTAAGGGGTAGAAGGAATTCTTTTTCAAAGAATAGCCTGACACTTACAAGAAACAGCCCCCAGGGAGACATCCTGTCTGGGAGACATCCTGTAGTCATCTGTGTTCCTGAGACATCCTGTGGCCATCTGTCTTCCTGAAATATTCTGAGGTTATCTCACCTTGTGAAGACATCCAGGAACTGCCGATAAGAGAGCTTTCAAATCTCCAGCATATAAATTCCCCTGTGTGAACAATAAAAGTTTGCATCTTGATCAGAACTTTTGTCTTGCTGTCATCTCTCATGTCTCTTGTCCCTTCATTCCTCCCCATCTAGGTTCGCTACTCACGTTGATGTGTCCTGCAGGCTGGGACAACTGGCGCCCAACGACTGGGGCTCGAGCCTTTGACTGAGGGGGAACCCCGTCCTCCTGGAAGATTTGGACAAGTGGAGCTCACGATTGCCTCAGCAGACACCACTGAGAGACAGATCCAGGAGGAGAGTGGGGATGACGCACAGTGAGTGACCCACCATGGGAAAAGCAATTTCGTCACATGATTTGTTTTTGTCAGGCAAAAGGAATCCTTAAATACATGGGGGCACGTGTTAAGAAAAATGACTTAAAATTTTTCTTTTCATACATTGAAAAATTGTTTCCATGGTTTTCCCTTGAAGGGACCATTGATGGTAAAAGATGGCTTAGAGTAGGAGACATTTTAAAAGATCATTATGAATCCTTTGGCCCAGAAAAAGTGTCTGTTCCTACCTTTTCTTTCTGGAAATAAATTAGTGAAATTCTTAAAAGTTCACCCTTTGACAATGGTACCTTAATACTTGTCAGGATTGGGGAAGAGACTATGCAAAAGACCTCTCGTCCCTTCTCGGCATGCCCATCAGTTAGTATAGACATAGACCCTTCTTAGTCTCCCCAGGACCCTGGGAACCTTCCTGATCTTCCTCAAAATCCCACCCTAATGAATAAGGCTCCAATGGTTTCCAACAGCCTTTATGCAGTTTTAAATCCCAGAGAAACATTGACCCCTGGGGAGGAGGCTACCTTGGAGAAGGAAGCAGCTCGCTACCATTCAGAAGACCTGCCACCTCTCAGGACCCTTCCACAGCCTATAGGACTTACACATTCCCCTCCCTCCTATATCCCTCCTGCCTTTTGTGCTCTGGCCCTTCAGGGGCCAAATGTCCCCCCAGATATTTTTTCCCCACTTCCCTTGCCTAATCCGGCTCCCTTGAGAGAGTCTCTCCAACATGGATGGGAACAGATCCAATTTTTAAAAGAATAAAGATCCCTTGACTCTGAGCTCTCTCCATTAGCCTTAGGAATGGAGTCAACACAAGCTGACCCACAGTGGTCTAATACAAAGGCGAAGCCGCTCCATCGGCCTGTGCTCGCCTTCCCAGTCACCAACAGTCAGATAGATAAGCCTGCTCAGGCTGAGGTCAAAGACTTACAAGAGGATCAAGAGGAGGAAGCGGAGGAAATGGATCAAGGAGATCAGGACTTAGAGGATGAGAAGTTCACCCCTAGGCAGGAAGGAACCCAGAGTGTCTACAAAAAATTTAGCCTCCATTTTCTTGAAAAACTTAAAAAGGCTTGTGCTCACTATGGCCCCACTGTGCCCTACACGTTGGCTTTATTAGAAAGCCACAACACACAATTTCTTACTCCCAATGATTGGAAATTTTTAGACCGAGCTGCCCTCAGTGCCGGAGACTTCCTACTATGGAATGCAGATTTCAAAGAGCCCTGTCAGAAACTGCTCAAAAAAAATTTAACAAAGGCCTCCTCTAAATCCCTGACTTATGTTAAGCTAGTGGGCAATGCAACTTTTGACACTAAAACTAAACAGGCACGTTTCCCTGCTTGACTTTTTGCGCAGATTTAGATGGCTGGCTTACATACTTGGAGACGCCTCCCTGAAAGGGCCTCGGCTATCACTTCCCTGGCCAGAATTCGACAAGGGCCCGACGAGCCTTATAGCGACTTTGTTCCCTGGCTTAACCTAGCTGCGCAATGCTTGCTTGGACCAAGCGAAAGCGAAAGCACCTTTGTAAAACATCTTGCCTTTGAAAATGCCAACCCAGCATGTCAGGATGTTCTTCGACATCATAAGGATAAAGGGAAACTTTCTGACTTTATTAGAGTCTGTGCAGGGGTGGGTGCAGCCCATGCCATGGGTCTCACTTTAGTGCTCCCTTTACCAAGGCCTTTTACAATCCTGGCTCACGTATTTGCTTTACTTGTAAACAACCAGGCCATTTTGCACGCAAGTGTCCGACAGGCAAACAAAGAGTAAGAATAGCGTCTCCTCAAACTGGAGCTAAACCGCCCCCAGCTACACTTTGTCCTTGATATGGTAAAGTTCATCACTGGGCCAGTGAGTGTAGATCAATGACAAATGCCCTCGGACAGCCTATTTCTTCCTGCTTCTCAGGAAACTCCCTGGGGCAATAAGGTTTGTTCCCTTCCAAACTCCCAACCTACCTCAAAATCCTTCTCCACAATTGGCTCCCTCCAACTACCCACTCCAGGCAGTGCAGGATTGGACCTCTGTACCACCACTGATACAACATTAGACTCAATGCAAGGGCCCCAGATAATACCAACTGGAATTATGGGTCCCCCTCCATCTCATACGTGTGCCCTTCTTCTTGGAAGAGCCTCTACTACCTTAGAAGGTGTTCAGGTCTTCCCTGGCATTAATGATAATGATTTCACTGGAGAAATAAAAATACTGGCCACAGTTATTAATAGAGTTGCGGCCATCCCAGGAGGAAAAAGTCTTGCACAATTAATACTCCTTCCCTTAGATTAAGGGGCACTTCCACCACCCAAACCTACTGTGGGGGACTGCCTTCTTGGGCTCCTCTGAGGTATATTGGGTTCATCCCATTTCTCATAATAAACACACCCTTACCTTACTTATTGAAGGAAAGGAATTCCAAGCAATTTTAGTTACTGGAGTTGATGCGACAATTATTTCTCAAAAATACTGGCGATCAGGTTGGCCCCTCACCCCATCCTTGACTGACCTTAAAGGGATAGGAAAGTCAAAAAATCCTCTGGTCAGCTCTACTGCTCTTAGCTGGACTGATAAAGAGGGTAATAAGGGAACTGTCACTTCTTTCGTTGTTCCTGACCTCCCTGTTAACCTATGGGCCCGAGATATTTTGAGTCAAATGGAAGTTATTCTTGCCAGTCCCAATTCCATGGTGACTCATCAAATGCTCCGTATGAATTTTGTCCCTGGTACAGGCCTTGGGAGGCTGAGACAAGGACTGGTGGGGCTTATACAACCCATAAAAAAAAAGTACATATGGACTTGGATATTTGGATTTTTAGTGTCGGTCCCTGACCCTCCTGTACCCCATGCAGATAAAATTATTTGGGAGACTCAGACTCTTGTGTGGGTGGATCAGTGGCCCCTTACCCATGAAAATTTGGAGGCTGCCTCCATGTTAGTGAAGGAACAGGTGGCAGCCCGCCATGTAGAGCCCTCAACCTCACCATCGTACACTCCTATTTTTGTTATCAAGAAAAAATCAGGCAAGTGGTGCCATTTACAAGATTTGTGTGCCATTAATAAAGTTATACTCCCGATGGGAGCTCTACAGCCAGACATTCCCACACCAGTGGCTATTCACAAAAACTATTGTAAAATGGTTATGGACTTAAAAGTTTGCTTTTTTATCATTCCTTTACATCCTGAGGATAGACCCTATTTTGCCTTTAGTCTTTCTTGCATTAATATTCAGGGCCCTATGCAGAGACTTCAATGGAAGGTTCTTCCCCAAGGTATGGCCAACAGCCCTACACTTTGCCAAAAATAGGTTGCTCAAGCAGTAGACCCTGTGAGAGAGTGAGGGCCACAAATTCATATTTTACATTATATGGATGATTTGTTAATTGCTGCACCTAATACCCATGACCTTAATAATTGTTACTTGGACTTTTACAAAATCCTCACTACCTTGGGACTACAGATAGCTCCTAATAAGGTTCAAACACAGGACTCTTATAAGAGTTTGGGCCTTAAAATTCTAGAAAATCAGATCCAAATTTCTAAAATACAAGGACGTGTGGACCATCTTCACACCCTTAAAGATTTTCAGAAATTACTGAGGGATATTCAATGTCTAATAACATATTTAAAATTATGCACTTGTGTACTTTTGACCCTTAATGATATTTTGAGAGGTAATTTCCACCCCTCCTCCCCTCAAAATCTTACTCCCAAGGCATGACAGGCATTAAACCAAGTAACAGAAGCCATTGCCCAACAATTTGTTACACAAATTTCTTATAACCTTCCTCTGGTTCTGGTTATTTTACACACTCCTCATACACCCACAGGAATATTTTGGCAGCGAGATCCACATTTAAAAAATAAAGACTGCCTCTTGTTTTGGGTCCATTTACCCACCACATCCTCGAAGGTTATTACTGTTTATCTTGCTCAGGTAGCTTCTATTATTTTTAAAGGTCATTTGATTTCTCTACAACATTTTGGCAAACACCCTGATAATATTTTTATTCCATATACTAAGGACCAAACCCAATTTTTACTAGAGACAAGGGATGAATGTGGTATTGCCCTATCAGGATTTTGGGAACAATTGATCACTACCTCCCCAAAGACCCCCTTTTACATTTTGTCCAGTTACATCCATTTACTTTTCCTGAAATTACTCAAAAGGCTTCCATTCCTCAATCACTTACTGTCTTTACAGACGGTTCCTGTAATGGCCGAGCGGTCTTTGTTGTCAATAACAAGCCTACCACCTTTGATACTGTCTATCAGTCACCACAGTTTGTGGAATTGTTTGACATAACACAAGTTTTTATAACATTTTTTATAATCCTGTTAATATTTATAAAGACAGTGCCTACATTGCTCATTCTGTGCACCTGCTGGTGATTTCACCCCCCATTAAGGCTTCTAACAATGCGGCCTTTCTGTTTCACCAGCTTCAGCAGCTAATTCAGGCCAGACAACACCCATTTTTCTTAGGACACATCAGGGCACACTATGATCTTCCCAGCCCTCTAATTCAAGTTAATGCCCAAGCTGATGCAGCAACTCGTTCCATCTTTCCAATTTTTGTTGGCTCCATTCAAAAGGCCATGGAGTTACACAATATACACCATTTAAATTTCCAGAGCCTTTGATTACTTTGTAAAATTACCAGCAACAGGCACGAGAAATAGTAAAAGCATGCCCTGGTTGTGCTGTCTCCCTCCCCATTCAACACTTGGGAGTTAACCCCCGAGGATTACTGCCCGATCAGTTTTGGCAAATGGATGTTACTCATTTTCTTGAATTTGTAATAACCAAATATATACACGTTTCTGTAGATACCTTCAGCGGCTTTATTTTTGCATCACCACATTCTGGAGAGGCTACCAAAGATGTCCTTTCTCATCTTGTTTCAGCCTTTTCTGTTATGGGTAAACCAATACATATTAAAACAGATATTTATCCTACATTTACCATTGCCAAGTTTAAACAGTTTTGTGCTACCTTGCAAATTTGTCATACTACTAGAATTCCATACAACCCTCAGGGCCAAGGCATTGTGGAACTTGCCCACCTTAACTTAAAAACTTGGCTATCCCTCCTTAAGGCTTCCTCCCTTGTATTTACCACACCCAGGCATCGCCTTAACAATGCATTATTTGCCCTTATTTTTCTTACCCTAGACAATGAAGGCGATTCGGCAGCAGACAGACACTGCCATCCCTCGTCCAATTCTGTTCGCCCACCTGTTATGTGACACAATCCACTTACAAATAAATGGAAAGGCCCAGATCCTGTCCTCATCTGGGGAGGAGGCTCAGCTTGTGTTTTGGACCAAGATCAAACAGCCCCAAGATGGTTACCAGAACTCCTGGTTAAACAGGTTAATGACTTACCTCAAAACAGGGACAGAGGCATTCCTCATGAGGACAAAATTTTCTCTTTTTCAGATGCAGCCAACAATCTGCCAGCCTTGGAATAACAGTTCCTGTGGGCACAGGTACACTGGCTTAGGCACGTCTATTCACTCTTACCATCGCCTCTCTCAACAAATTATAAAATCTATCAGGAACAACTGATAAAAACTCTATCAGGAACCATTAAAGATTTGCAGGACCAAATAGACTCCCTGGCAGAAGTGTTCCTTCAAAAAAGACGAGGCTTAAATTTGCTGACAGCTAACCAGGGAGGTATTTGCTTGGCCTTAGGGGAACGATGCTGCATTTATGCCAATAATTCTGGCATAGTATGCACTAAAATTAAGCAGCTTCAAGAAGATCTAGAAAAGAGATGAAGGGAAATATTTGAAAATCCCCTCTGGACTGGGCTTAATGGATTTTTACCCTACCTTCTTCCCCTATTAGGCCCTTTGTTGGGTTTACTTTTAATGGTGTCCCTAAAACCCTGCATTATAAACAGGCTGGTACAGTTTATTAAAGAACAGATTAATATTTTGGCCTCTAAGCCCATACAGGTCCACTATCATTGCATGGATATGGAAGACCGTGCTGCCAACATTTAAAAGGATGTTATACCCTTCTCACAAGCTTATTTCTTAAGTTTACATGCCCACAGATCACGCTTTCTTACATAAAACTCTAAGTAACAGCTCTGACCAACGATCTTCTGCACTTGCCATAAGGGTTCGTCCTCCATGGGCCGCTCCACTTGGGGGAGGACGCACCCATGGAGTGAGGACGTAAGGGCATAATAACGGAGGGTGCAGGAAGGACTGCAGGAGGATGGATCCATGGTTCCCAAAATCCAAGTCTTCTGAGTGACACGCTCTGGTGCATGGCAGTTGGCATGCTTCCCCCTCAAAGCCGTCTCCTCAAAAAACATGCCACCACGAAATCTAGTAAACATGCTCGATCAGATCAGGAGATATTCTAAGGCCTGCTAGAGAAACAGAGCCTCTATAACCCCTAAAACATTGGCCTGTAAGGTATGGTCAAATATTTTATATAAGAAAGGGAGGAGATGTCAGGGGCTAGAAGGAAGTTCTCCTTCAAAGAATAGCCTGACACTTACAAGAAATAGCCCCCTGCGAGATATCCTGCCTGGGAGACATCCCGCAGCCATCTATCACCCTGAGACATCCTGCAGCTATCCGTCTTCCTGAAATATCCTGAGGTTATCTCACCCTGTGAAGACATCCAGCAACTGCCGATAAGAGAGCTTTCTCATCCGCAGCATATAAATACACTGTGAGAACTATAAAAGTTTTCAGCATGATCAGAACTGTTGTCTTGCTGTCATCTCTCATGACTCTTTTCCCTTCATTCCTCCCCAACAAGGTTCAACGCCCACGTTGAAGTGTCCAGCCGGCCCGGACACCTGACACTAAACCATAACCTACTAGACTCTGACTACTAATACTGATATGATGGAGAAAAATAATCCAACAGAATGGAAATGCAAGCAGTACAGATGAGGCATGGTGTATAGTTGGACTTGCCTCTTGAATGATATAGGGTAGGTGTTATAAATCTAGCTAATTTATAATTGAAATAGTTCTCCACATGTTTTTAAAGTTAACAAATATGTGAATACCTGTCTCCCATTCTCTGTAGCCAATTCAGCACATGTATTTTTATATGCACATATAGAATCCTACCTGGTATCACACGTATACTCTTCTGAGGTGTCTGACTTGGCAAATACAAATTGTGAGAAGAGATCACTCCTCCTAAACTCTGTTGGAACTGAAAATTCAACCTATGGGTGAGCCTCCTAGTAGAAAATTCAACCTATGGGTGAGCCTCCTAGTAGAACAACAAGCCATACATAAATCCATGTTTAGTAAAATAAATATTTTTGCATCTGTGGCTGATGTACATTTCATGAAGAATTTCGATTGGCATATATATTGCTACATCGTATTGTCTGTTTTTGTTTTTTTAATATATATATATATATATATATATATATATATATATATATATATATATATAATCTTCAAATTTTTCCAAATATAAAATATATGTGTCTTATATACACTACCTAAATTCTTTCATGTTCATGTATGTGGATTTATAATCAACATTTCACAAGATTATTCTCAGAAATATTCATCCACCTGAAATACATATTTGTTTCCTATTACTGAAAACTAACTTCAGTGAATGGTGCATACAATCCTAATATTTCTACATTAACTGACCCTGTTTAACATCAATGCAAGTAGATTCCTATGGGACATGATGTTTATTTTGAAGTTTCTTTTATTCAACACTGGTACAATACAATTTCTACAGTTTACGAACATCATAGGACATATATTTCATCCATAAGTTCAAAAATTTATAGGCATTTGATTCACTTTCAATCATTTACTGATTCAGAACACATGTATTCCTCCAGGTTTCTTAACTGGTCTTTTCATGAGACTTTATTTCAAACACATTATTTTCAATTTCCATAATCATTTTGAAGCAAAACTCACATACTCTTCATGATGAAACATAACCCTAATATTACCATTAGATGTATTACTGGTTAGAATGAATAATTGTATATCAATATAAGATTTTCTGTATATATTCAGATATCAATTCAATCTATTATTTAAAGTTGGAACCAATTATATTATTTATTCACAGTATGGTCTATTCATGAATTATCTCTACATTCATAGACAAAGGGTACATCTATTTGTAACCCCAATACTAATTTATTCGTCTTCAAAATGTTGCTCCCAGAAATGGTGGAAGAAATACTCATGTCACCTGATGTACGTATGCATTTATCACAGTAATATTCTGGACACAATAAGCAGAGGTCACACTTATGATTGTACCAAAGCCTAAATGGAAAGTGAGCATGGATTATTAAAAACATTCATGTCCAGGTTGCCTAATGCTCTCAAATGTCAATCCTATTTATGACAACATATTTGTTTCTTCCTAAGACTATATATTCAACCTCAACTCTGTTCAAATGTCTAATCCTATCACTCACTTTATACTTTCCCTGATTTCCTAATGTCTCTATTGATGTCTGCTTTCCTAAATATTTTCACCAGTTCACCATTTTGACTAACACTTCACATGTGCTGACATTTACGTTCACTGTCTATGTGATACCCTATTGCTAAAGAACTTTTGGTACAATTCCTGTACTCACTCTTCTTCTGAAACCTACAGAATATCTTCCTAATCCTACCGACTATCACAGTTTGAGTGGATACTCACTTCTACATTCAATCATCGAAGGTACAAGGTCCTATGCCATTGATTTTTGATTTATCTGAAACATCTTTGCAGAACATGTATCAAAGCTAAGTATCCCAATCAAGAGTGCAATGCCCTTCTGGGATTCCAATCTTACCTAGATTTCTGTTTTCATACTTATATTTCACCTATATATTCTTATAAATATCACAGGTTCCCAATACCATTATTCATCAAGCAGAATGATTCCTAACCCAAATCAAACCTGTTATTAAGCGAAACCATACACTGTTCCCTCAATCTAACTTTACAGAAGAGCAGGGACAGTGTTGGTCCTAAAATAGAGGAATGTAGGGAATCTTCCACCTGTTGAAAAACTCAAAGTTTCATTCAGAAGTGATCCCTGGAGAAGATATAAGCACCACTGAAGGACCTGAGAGAGCAAAAGTCAACTTCCATGGCAAACAACCTGGTCAGTATGAAAGGTTGTTACTGAATCAGTCTCTCTGTTCTTTTTTTTATTATTGGTTGTTCAAAACCTTACAAATCTTTTGACATAACATATTCATACATTAGCATACATTAGCTTCAAGTGATTTATGAACTCCCATTTTTACCCCAGATACAGATTGAAGAATCACATCGGTTACACATCCACATTTTTACATAATGCCATACTAGTAATTGTTGTATTCTGCTACCGTTCCTATCCTCTACTATCCCCCCTCCCCTCCCCTCCCATCTTCTCTGTCTACCCCATCTACTGTAATTCATTTCTCACCTTGTTATTTTCCCATTCCATTCACAACCTCTAATATGTAATTTAGTATAACAATGAGGGTCTCCCTCCATTTCCATGCAATTCCCCTTTTCTCTCTCTTTCCCTCCCACCTCATGTCTCTGTTTAATGTTAATCTTTTCTTCCTGCTCTTCCTCCCTGCTCTATTCTTAGTTTCTCTCATTATATCAAAGAAGACATTTGGTATTTGTTTTTTTAGGGATTGGCCAGCTTCACTAAGCATAATCTGCTCTAGTGCCACCCATTAGAATATGGACCCAAAAAGTCCTGTTTGGAGAGCTGGTCTTGGGTGCCTATGGTTGATATACATTCTAACTTGTGAAAGTGTCACAGTACGTAGGGGCAGCCTCCATCTCATGGGACCCTTGGAAGCAACTGTTAGGACAAAGTGGTTGCTAAGGCAGTGACCTCATTCAGTTCCTGAAGGAAGTGACCTCACCTCACTTCCTTGGTGATGGAACTCTAAGAACTTGTTATCCAGGAAGACAGGCACCCAGAGCCTGTCCCATTCCCAGTCACAGTGGTCTCACTTGTTTGTATATACCAAGGACAGAGTCAGTCTTTCTTGGTACCTACTGATATGAGAATGGCCAAATTCCAGAAAAGCTCTGAAGAGGGGCCTTTCCTGAGGAAAGCAGATAGTGGTTCACCACTGGCTCCTGACATCTTCACAGAGTTGGTCAAGGAGACCAGATCTGAGACAGGACAGGCCATTTCTGGGGAACATACTATGGCCCACCAGTCAGAGGACACTCTGGATAGTCACCGACCTACTTTGGGGAAGGAGGTGCCTCTGTGGGTGTCGCTGTGTGTTTGTGGATTTGTCTCATGTTCTGAGAATAGATAGAAAAGGCGGTTTGTTTGGTTTTGAGTGAACTATTTCTAGTAAGTCATTTGACAAGGCGAGTGTTTCTATGTCTGTGTATCCCACTGTGTCCATGGTTATAGACATTAGAAAAGAGAATGCATCAATTGATGTGTCCTGTCTAGTAGAAAGCTTCCCATCATTTATTCTGCCAAATTGATGAATGGATTTTGGCTTGCCTTATCGATGGGCAACACGTGCTATTTTCCAAAGTTCCTGCGTTCTTCCTGAATTCTGGCCACTCTACAGAATAGGCTCATGGTTTTGTGTCCAAGATATGTACCACTTCCAAGCCCTGTTACATGGCCATGTACTGGATAGCTGAAGGGAATGGCTAGCATCTCAGAAAACTCAAATATCAGTGTGACCAATAAAGTCTCAGTGGAGAAACCCTGCTTTGCTTACCTATTGTTCTGTTGCCCTGAATGTCAGGAAGGTCTTTGCCTCAGTCCACCCCTTTGTGAAACCTGAAAAAAACAGGTTTCAAATGGAAATGAATGGGCATCACCTGTGCCTCTTTGCTTAATTGCTTTGGAAAGGGATGTGTCTGAATCCGCCTCTTTGCCCTGTTTGAGGCAACGGCTTAGATTCTCAGCACCTGATGTATCTTAAGAATGATCCCATGTGTGCATCCAAAACCAAAATGGCCAAAAGAGCAGTCATTGTGGATGAAGTCTCTCCCCTTCTTCTGTTAGGTTCCTGACCTCCATCAAGTGAGAATAGGGATCCTTTGGGTCAAATGATTTCTTCAAACCCTGCAGAAGCTAGCCGATAAGTGCTTGGT